>NW_018479993.1:74338-176862 GCF_002113885.1 Mizuhopecten yessoensis | reverse complement strand
AAGGTCACTGGTGTCAATTATGTTAAAAACTTCAAACAACAATATCCTAAGAACCATTTGGACTAGAGTCATGATACTTGGGTATGTTATGTAGACCAGCTGTGTGAATTGTTTTCTTTATTACAGTAATGAGGTAAAAGGTCAACTTTAAGTGCAAGTCGGGAGTCAAAGGTCAATATGAGTTAAAAGCTTTAACACTAAGATTTCAAGTTTCAAACAACAATATCTTCAGAACCGTTTAAGAGATGTTAAAATGTTTTGTGTTCTAGTTTCCAAATTTGGTCTTAAGTTACCTATATGTCAGTTGCATGTAACAAAAGAAACAGGTGAGCGATACAGGCCCTCTGGGCCTCTTGTTTAAAATTTATAATATACATATTATTTCGGAGAATGATAGAAGCTTAGAATACAATGGTTTTAAAATCAACCATTGTATTTGATGTTCCTGCACTTTGAGATGTATCATTTCCACATTTTGTTCTCTCTCGAATTCTTGGTATATCTACACTTCATTGGCCATACTGAAAGAAACTAAAACATTTACATTGTATTCCTTGTAACTTTGAAAGTATTCTTGATTCTGTTATGACGTACATATCGCAAATACCGGTATCTGTTTTAACTGATTTGGACTTAGATTTCTCCATAGTCTTGTGGTTTAATTTTGCTTTTATTGTCAAGTTGTATTCAAACCCTGTGCGAAGTTTGCGGTCGAGCTTTCTATCTTAATGTCATGCCTTGTTATATTTATGGTTTCCCGTTTTTCTAGATATGTTTATACTCTACTTTCTTTTTATGGTTTTCCCAATTTTCATTTGCAAACACGGAATTAGATTAGTTATCTAAGTCCGTGCTTCAACAAACGACAGTAATTTTCCCCTGGTGTTCCCTGTAACCAAGGCAACGCTTGGAGGTGATGTTTTCTCAATAGTTATTACAAGATATATGTGAAGTGTAATGCTGCCATAATGCTACCACGTCGACTGGTTGGACGCTATGAATGCTGATAAATAAAATTGTCTTGTTGAAACCCCCTTATCAGTGTTAGAAAATCCTTGGCCTCTTCATCTAATTGTAATTGTATCTTAAGGTCATCTGAGACCAAATTCCATTTGACCTAGTTGTTGAGATCAACTTTTGTCAGGCGTTGTCCTGTCTGTAAACAATTCACACTTTTGACTTCTTCTCCAAAATCACTCAATCAATTTCCATAAAATTTTGCAGGAAGGTTCCATAGTCAAAGTAAAGGTCCAAAATGGGTCAAATTGGCTAAAACAAATCTAAGACCCAGATATTTGAACTGGCCTCCAATCTAATTTTTAATAAAATTGACTGGCCTCCATCTCTAGAAATGCTGAATCACCTGTATACATGTCGGATTCCAAAGTTCTCAAACTAGGGCGAGATAAGCTAGTAGTCAAATACAGCTGGGAAATTCTTCATAAAAATCTTTGTGGCTGGTTAGCCAGTCTACCAATATATTCTGGAATCAAATACTCTTCCTATATAGAAAGGTCTTAGGTGCTTTATTAAAATTGTGAATTTCAGTACCCTGGGGTCTCACATTTTCCCCATGGGGAGGGAATAAAATCTAGTATAGTTTTATATAGAGAAAATAATGGGGTATATTTTTTTCTTCATATTTTCAGTGGGAAAGAATTCAAACTTGGTCGGAATTACAATGTATCATCAATTTGTCAAGGAAACCGCCAAAAAGACTTGGATTGTATGTACCGGTTATATCTGTTTTGTCACTTTACAACAAATAATAATTGTACTATAACTAAGGCCCATGAGCCTCATTTCTGTTGTGCCTGAATCAGATCTAGATATGCTTTACTAGCTCCGTTTTTGTTAGCACTATTCCATAATATATATTACGATCAAGAATCAAAGAATGTACATATTTTAATTACAAGGCTCCCCAATTCTGGTTGATACACCAGCGGTTCATAATACATGTAGTACATAGTACAGAAGACTTTTCATTCTTATTTTGTTGGCACGCAACTGTTTTTCTTTGTTTTCTTCTTCAGAAAAATGTTCTCCAATTGCAAGGGTACTCATGTTATATGGGCCATAAAAGTATTGGCCTGGACCTTTCTGTAGATGTACCACGGTTGACCAACTCACACGCACAGAGATAAAGGACAAACAACACAGTCAATAAGTTTCTTGTAGATATTTTATTGATCATCTGTAACAATTAAGCAGCAAATCATTACGCCTACCTTCATTGTAATGGAAGCTATACTCGGCACCAATCACTTTAGAAACAGAAAAGGGGTCCTACTAATTAATACCTCATGGACCAGAATTAAGTTTATTTTAAATCTTCTATTGGGCATATAAACTAATAGTATATAAATTCTGTAGTTCCTCGGACCAGAGAATATGTAGATATATTATTGATAACATTCCTTTAGAGCAATAGGTTTCTCAATTAGAACAGTTTTATTGTGTCTCTTGATTATTGAATTTGTTTAGCTTGATGTATTTCACATTTTCTTTGGTTGTACACTAACCAATCTGATCTATTCATTACTTATCTTCATTTTCATCAATTATGTAATCATAATTTAGATTAACTGATGAATTCTATAATATTAGGAATGATACTTATGTGTAATAAATCTTCATGTAAATATTTCTACATCAAATATCCCACCTCTCTTGAGAAAATATCTAACCATCTTGCCCATCACTCATCAGGGGTTTAAAATTTCATATTCAGAGTACTAACTCAAACAGCTCAACCTATAGAACATCATACATATAATTTACAAGTTCTGGGGGTCCGGTTAGTTTAATTGTTTAACTGACCATCTGTCGGTAATAATTAATGGTACAAATCCAGTTATATTTTCAGTTTAAAACATAAATCATAACCACTTGAGAACATATGAAAAGTCACAAAACAAATCTTAGAAAAATTACCCTTCAAAACATCCTGTTTGCCCTGTAAACAGAATTTCTTGATTTCAATTAAAAACGTATTTTTAATTTCTCATCGTATTTAACCAACAATTAATAACCTTTGAAGTTCAGATAAATACATCAAAAATATTTTTTTTCAGATTAAATTTCCTTTACAAGTAAATCATTGCACAACTCCTCTGTTTGAATTATGAAATTTGTATGTAAATGAATGTTAATCACGTATATGTTAATGAACCGTCATTAATCACAACTTCAATCATTTTACCACCAGTGCTACAAACTCAGTACTGGTTTAAACAATAATACTTGTTTACTTGTGTATTACATAATAAAGTGTTTCTACTGTATTTAATAAACAAAACTAGCCATAAATAAACATGTAAGCTTTCTAAATATCAGATATATACATATACTATTATTTACACCATAAAATAAGTACGTTTTTCCAGTTAAAGTGGTAAAAATACATGCTACACAATGCCCTTAATACTAAACTAACTTCTTATGGGTAAAATTTTAAAATGAAACTGGGGGAAATGACAAAATTCACCTGAAATGAATCTCTAAATGTAGCAGATCTTAATTATCTTATAAACAACACTGACAAACAAGCAACAGTGACATGTATGGAATGCAGAGCAATGGCATCATATGGAAAACACCGAGCGATCACAAACAACATTTATTTGGTATGTAAAACAGTGCAAGACGGGCTAACTTTGGCTTTAGGATATAAACAACGGGTGATTGCAGCACTCTCCAGGATTAAAAACATCAATAATATAATAATACCCCACACTCACAATCTCAAGATATCTTAAAAAATTCAACAACTATATGACATAATGTTTTCAACACATACAAAACCATTCTCTTCTTCATTTCAATAATCATATACATTCTCTCAGTATCCTATATATTATCATGTAAATCTTGAATATTTTGTGAATAATTGCTTTTTGCATAGTGGAATCGGGATGAAAACTAAAAGTTAATGCAAAATGTGCACAAATCCCATGAACAATTTATTCCAGTGGTTTTTGACTCTTTAATATAATACACAACAACAGAACAAGTTTCTTTGCACTGTTGTCTGTTTCCATAGAAAAAAAATCCAAATTCTATCGAATTGATGTCTTTGTTCATAAATCATTTGTTCAATAAAACCACTCTAACAGTGGGTGTAACATTATACATGCTTCATATCAAAGCACAAGGTAAATCCTGTGCGAGGAAAATATGTGACAATCAAATGATGACATATAAAATTGCAAATTTTAAAGTAAGAAGACACAAAATATAAAAGATTTACAGATTCCTTCACACTGTTAGAATACGTGTGCGGCCACAGACATGTTAATGAAGAACTGAAAGACCACACAGGTGTTTGTAGTTACCTCCCCTGAATCTTCTGCATTTATCTACCAGATATAAATTAAGTCAAAATCGGAAAGAAAAAAAAACCATTTTTTATTTAAACACTGTTTTTCTCAAATAGAAAAACCATGCAAATAATGACATTTACTAATATGCTAGCACTAGAATCTTTTCAAACACTCTTCCTTGGTAAACTTTTCTAATAATCTCACAGCATGATGACAATTTGATGCATGTATATATATTTGAATTGGGTAAGCATGCACTTCTCATAAAAGTGCAACAAAGATGAGTTTATAGTGATCTGGCAGTATAAAAGTACTGTTAATTCAACATTCAATAAATATTTGAATTAATAATTACAACAACTATTAAATTTCAGTTTCAAAAATACTATCAATCTGTCTGTTATATTACAAATAATAGGTACAAAAGACAAGATACTATGAGTTCTGGATGATATGTGATGAGGTAATTTGTACAAATGAGGAAAAATGCTATTTACAAAATTGATACATATTAGTTTTGATCTCCGTGTCAACAAGGATACATGAATACTATATGAAAAGTCTTGAGCCATACAAACTATACATCAACAACTAGTGATCATTGTAAAGCCCCCGCTATACTCTGTATACATGTGAGCTATACATCGCTATATAAAATATATCAATAGTCCAACAGTAACAGATGACCCCTGTGTACTACACAGGAGGCCAGTCATTTTTTATAATATCACAGATTGAGTAACGTTTAATGTGTTGCATCCTCGCAATATCCATTCATCCAGTGAAATTGCCGAAGTTTGTTTTTAAAGCTATGGTGGGTCGTGCAGGTTGATTCTGTGGTAGCTTGGCAGATTTTTCTAAAGCCTGCTTTGCTCTCACACTGGCCTGGTTGAGCTTCACAGCTGCCTCTAGTTTTGTCTTGAGCTCTGCCTGACTACCCATAAGTGTCCTGAACTGCTCTGGGTACCTTGGACCGATCGTTGTGATTCTTTGAAGAGCTTCGTCATGTAGAAGCTTGGCAGATTTAGACATTGAGTTCACAGTTTTTTCATTCATTAAAAATGACACAAGAAGTGGCATCAACAAAGATAAGAGAGTCAAACCTGAAAAAATGTTGAAAGATGAATTAATGCAACAGTCAAACATTATCACAATAAAACAATAACCTTGACACTGATTTACTATATCAGTCTCCAGTGTAAGGGCGATTCTCAAATTAGCTTTATAGGAAGGTTGAGAGGAAACTGAACTTGATATGTGTGAGTGTTGGATTCATCCATATTCTACTATAATTTCAAATTTACTTTAATTTGATTGATGATGTAAGTCTTTTATAAAATGTACATTATATTACTGGAATAAAATATGAGGTTTAACCTTGAAAATAAAATATAACATGTATATATGTGAAAAATAAATAAAAAAATGCAACAAGAGTTTCTTTATAGTTCCTCCCTGGTGCTTTCACCTCTTTAGAGGTTCATCAGTGGAGGTAATGTGTGAGTATATATATACAAATCAATGAAGTTACCTCATTATACTATAAAATAATTCCATAAATGTTCTCTCCCTGTCCCTGTTTTATAGAACAGTGACTGCCATTTGAATGTATCTGCTCTTAATGTCCCATTTCACATACCATATTTACTTTAACATACATCAACAATGCTTTCATTGATACTCACGTCTAGATTCTTCAGCTATGGCGACTAGTGACACGGCCATGTGTATAGAACCCTTGATGAGATTAATTTCCGAGTCAATGTTGCGTTTATCCTCACTGGTATTACACAGGTACTCCAATATCTTGGAGGCGACATTGCGTATATAAGGTGTGGCACTGTCACGGTCCAGGTGCTGTATCACCGATGTAAACATCTGGACACATTTCAGTTTCACCTGTAAAACCATCGTGACATTTTGACACACTTAAACAACACATTAACCAGCGATACCATTTTCATTACAATTAGCTACACTTTTCAATATTTGTTCTTCAATATTGGACCAAAACATCTGCAAGTTTGAAGAATCCACCTATGATGCTGTTTTATATTTTTAAATTTCAGTGCTAGCTATAGAAAAATTTAAATTCAGATTATAAATCCACATTTCATGCTCTTTAGATAAATACAACAATGCTAAAATTTCTTAATTTGGAATACCAGAAATAGACATGCTCACCTCGTTGTTGTCAGAATCCCAGGTATCTTTGAACACCTGTACACACTGAGCCTTGAGAGAGGGTATGTTAGCCACTTCGTGGGGAGTGCAGCAGATGAACACTGTGATCACCCCAAGGAGAGTCACGTCCTCCATCCCTGGCTTCTCTTCAGCTGTCAAAAACATAGACATCAATACAAGGGTAACATTCAGCCAGTTATTTTATTTCGAAACCAATATCAAGTAAACAGCCATGCACTATGCTTTTGAATGTGTATATATGGGTTAGTTTTTAAGTTATTTCTTTAAAATATTGGTACACACAAATAAATTCACCCTTATGCTTCAATGCTGTCAGGTAGCAGATTCTAAGCCAGTATGGACACATTTCACATACTACAATGTGTACCTGTAAATGAGTTCAAGTATTAAATAGCTCACTACATTATGCAATTAAATTTCATTCTCTCAAAGTTGAAAGGTCCAGACAAAACCTCAGGGCTAGTATCTAACTAAGTTCAACAGTAACATGCATTGAATATTTGGTTTTAACTGGTACAAGGAAACCAGTTTGAGATGTTCGAGATAATAAAACTTAATTGTTTTTTACCAATTGACAGAACCATGTCACACTTACAAGGTTTTGCATAATGAAGGACTGTAGCTAGAGTGCTCTGCAGCAGCTGTATCCAGCTTCCTGACACTGTTTCATCAGTGGTCAGTGGTGAAGAACACAGAGTCTTGAGGGAGCTAAGGCAGGCACTGACCACTACAGGTGACCGTCGCTCAGAAGACTTGGCCGACAGCTCCCTCAGCACTCCTGTCACTAGGTGTAACACTGTAGGTAGGATTGCTATACTCCCTGGAGAGAAAAAGTGTATAACATAAATAATAACACCAAAAATTACATACACCACCAATGATTACAGGTGGTGCTATCAATGATAACACATCCTAACATTAAGAATATCATAACTACAGATTTTTTTTTACAAGGATAATTAAGTAACAGTATGCTTTATTTGGATGAGACTTTAATATTTAGATGAAACACATCTAGCATTGAGAGTTATTTTCACCAAAAGCAAAATGTTCACTGTAGGGCAATGACCAGTTAACAAAGTAATAATATTGGAATTTGTTTTTTGTCTCCCGCATCATCCATATGGCATTTTATTTCCTGATGCCAACTATACATACATGTTTTTGTTTAGACCTCATCCACCAAAAACATTCTCAATTAAAACTGCCCCTCTCCTCCACCTATGTATTACTATCTGGAATATCTCTAATACATAAGAGACACCATCGGAATCATGGATTCAAAACAGCAAAACGGCAGATTTTTTCAAAACCATGCAAGTCAATTTGTATACTGTACCTTGAGGTGAACAAAGATTTGGAAGTTCTGTGAGAATGAGGACTGTGTTGGCAATGAGCTGACAGGATTCGTCGGACATCTTGGTGAGTCTTGTAGGGACCTGGAAGCCTGTGCTAGGGGTGGAAGGGTTGAGGGCAGGAATCTGTCTGGAAATGGCACACAGACACACCTCCAGGGTGGCATATACTACAGACTTGCCAGGTACAATGTCCCCAGCCTCACCCCCCTCACCTAACACTTGGGTACTGTCTGTGGTGTCCATGGAATCTGTGCTGCTGGCATTGCTTACTGGGGTCTCGATTTCCTTTTCTGTAACAATTTAATACCAAATCTTACTTGTACATAATCCAGTTACATAAACTCTTTAATAGTCCAAACAGTAAATGTAAAAAAAATAGTCATTTATTTGCAATTAAACTTACAGTAACTGTTTATTATTTGTAAAAGGTATGTCACTTTATAAATGACAGTTAAGCTGTTTAAAAAGTTTAATGACTCTTTGTACTAACCTTTAATTTTGATCTTTTCGTTGTCAAGGTTTTCTCCAGCTGCAGATAGAACTTGCTTTACCACCTCTATAGCCAGCAGCTGTGTGGTGATGCTGTCCTTTGTCAACATCGTTCTGTCGAAAACAAACAATTACACATCACACACAAAATCCATGACATATGATCAGGATTTCTACAGATTCATACCAGCTGTGAGAAATACTGTAAAAATCTTTAAAATTCTTGCAACCACTACTGTTTGTGATTTTTCCTCAAATGACTTCTTTGTGGAGATTTGAATCATGCCATTTATTGGGGTTGTTTTACTGCGAGATATTTGAATATGGGATGTACTCAAATTGCAAATTGAGTGCAAAATATGTAAACATCACTTAAGAATTCAATTCCATAAAAAGTTTTGAACACATCTAAAACTACAAACTTTCATCTTAACATTAAAGACTAGCTACATGCAAATCAAAACAAGACACAAAAGAATTGAACAGTATTTTTTTCAATTTCATGCTTGTATGAATGCAAATCGGTTACATACATACATAGAAATACAGACAAATGATAACTATATTATTGCTTTACCTGTGCATGACATTGAGGAGTTCACGTGACAGCACTGGGTCCTCGCCCATAGCCTTGCGGGGCCAGCTGGGGTTCAACAGAGCATACAAGGCTTTCAAACAACTGTTGACCACATGTTCTGACATCACAATTATATTACTGGACAATGCTTCCATACAAATACCTGGAATAGAGTCGCATATTATAGTCAACCTTGAGAACAAAGACTTGTTTCAACACAATTTTTTGAATGTACGTTTTCTATGTTTTATAAGCATGCTACCTTTTACATACATTTAAAATCGTTATACATGCAGGAATTATTTTCCTTCCGTTGTGAAATACATATTAATAACCCTTTCCCCACCACTTACCCCTATATACCTCCTATTTCTTTTTAAATTAGTGTAAATCCCGCTACATTTTCATTTAATATGGAATGGAAATTGTGTTTACTCAGAAATTCTCAAATTATAATGTGAGAAACAGAATTTGTATGTAAACATTCCTAGCTATACAATTGTAGTACATACCTAGAATGAGATACAATCTATCTGCATTGATCTGATCTGGGTTCATGTTAGCTGGAGCATTGGCCGGTGCTAGAGACAGACCTCCTGGCTTCTTCTCATTGGCTGGCTCGTTGCTGTGGTCTTTGTCCACATGTAAGAAGGATGATTCGTCCAGCCAGATAGCTAGAGCATGGAGGATGGATGGCCATGATTTCTTGTAGTGGGGACGAGCTGAATCCACTGTTTCAGGATGGTAAAACATACCACCATCTGAAGGGAGCTGCCCAGAGTATTCTAAAGCAAAAACAAATACAAACTTACAAACTATTCTAAAATTAAAGTAAAAGGAAGAATAATGCAACTCCTGAAGCCAGCTTTCTTTCAAAGATATTCTCCTTCAGCCTGGCTGCCAATAACTTGAAGTCAGTCAATTTCCATCGATATCACAAATTAATGACGACCATTGAAACAAATTATATCAAGTCGGTTGGATTTTTTTCTGATGAAAAATATAACATCAGTGAGAGGAAGAAAAGCTCTTTGAACCCCATTATTTTAATAACTACACAGTACAGTTAGATTTTTACCTGGAGGCAAGGATAGGTAAGCATGATCCTTAAGGGCGTTGAACCAGTTCTGACTAAGTGTAGGTAACTCTGGCTGTACCAGGGACAACAGGCTTTCTCTAGCACTGTCACCGAACTCATCCTCCTCATTCTTAGCTTTAGGCTGTACTGTCTTCTCTCGTTCTACAGCAACTATATATACCTGGAATAAGATACAGTTGTACTGTCAAGTCAAAAGTACAGCATTGTCTTATACATGAGTATGTATTAAACACACATTAAAACAGACTTATTACTAAAATTAGCTTGTCGTAACCTCAAACAATTTTCTCCCTATTTACAGCAACTGGAGACTTAGTATTGTTTTAATGATGCTATTTGTATCAAACTTTCAATCTTCTTCTTTGTTGAATATCAATTTAAATAAGCTACCAAATACTTTCTCCAAATTAGAAAAGTTTCAAAATCTGGACACATGACAAAATTCTCAAACAAAACTTCTGTGGTATCTCACCTCTGCCCATGCTCGTAATACTGCCAGCTTCTCCATGGTGACAGCACTCTCATTGTACAACATGGACTGGGATTTCCCAGCATTCATTTTGGCCAGTGAGGACACTAACAGCTGGTGAACCCTACGTAGGTCGTTGAGGTCACGAGCAACACCACTGCCTATCCATGTACTACACACCTATAAACGAAAACACAACATGCTGGAAAACGATATTTTACCAACTTGACATCTCAAAATGATTAACTACATTGTATTACCACTTTTACTGAAATAATTGGCTGTTCTCTATCATTTCCAAAGTCTTAAGAATAAATGAACTGAAGTTTCATACAAGCTAGTCATATAAGTAAAATCTAATCAGAGGTAAAGGTTGTACATTTCACAAGTTTACACTCAGAAGTAAAAACATGCATTTGTATAGTATCCAAAGTAACCATATACATGTGATGACGCCTCCCAATATATAATTTATAGCAAAACCCCACCATTGTTTTGATGAGTTTTTGATTGTTTAATAGAAGATTTGAAAACAAAGATGGTGTTATTTTCCCTAAAAATATGGTAAAAATTGATAATTATTGAAGAAACAACATTACGCTGTGATGCCACAAAAATATTTCCCAACTTCAAAACACCAATCTCCCTACTTTGTGTTCCGAATGCATCGCATGTATGAGTAACCCTCTCAACATCACCACCACAGACGTTTCAAATTATAAAGATTACATATCATGACACTTGACAAAGAATATATCATTTGATGTGTTGACTTACATCACAAGCAGCAGCAGTGACATCTGATGGCGTGTCCTGTGAGAAAGCAGGTCGCAGGGCAGCACTCACCTGAAATGAATTTTAAATGTTCTAAATCACCATTTCAACAAATGTAAATCACACATATCAGAATATTTAACTAATGTTAAACTCTATTACACCTATAATCTAACACCACACTTTGTTGGATATCAACAGATCAGAAAATATTCCCATCCCAGGATCACATGTCCATCTCATGATCTAGTAATGGTAATTGTTTTAATACAAACTGTTCATATTATTTTTAGAAGTCGGTATGTAAATGCCCTTCTATAAAACAAACATGAATATTTTCTGAAGAAGATATTATCCCACCCACGCACTCCTGTTGCATGAAGACAGGAAACTGATAATCAGTAATCCCTTAAATGAAGATGATGATAAGTTCATATTTAATGCAACAAGTTCAAATTTCACTTTTTTATACAGTACACACTGACACCATCATACAGTTTGAAGCATGAATAACTATATAGGTAAGAAAAATGCCTACTACCACTATCAATGGTAGTATTTCAGATTTCTATATTCCTAGACAGGCCATAGACTACATGCACTTTCTCATCCCATCTGTTTTTCCATCACAATGACTGGACTCATACCTGTGCCTGGTACTGTTCTAGTATCACATGGCCAGGGAACTCCGGTTCTGGTACAGCCGCGAATCTGGTTATAACATCCTGTTACAAAACAGAAAAGTTGTTATACTGAAAATACAGTGAAACATGTTTATAACCATTTACAGATGACCTCAGAATTTAGCTCACTATAGCCAGAATTTGTCACAGAGTTGAATGTCCACGAACTCATTCCTCAACAGAGGACACAACTGTAATTTGTTACATGTAAGAATTCATAATGGGAGTGTTTGCAGTAACTGTGTTATACTCTACAATGAAACTTTAAAGCTGCTTCAATCACTTCTATGTTTGGATAGATATAAGCAAGATAATTATGTTGATAAGTGAAAATTTAAATCTAGTGACAAAATAAGGAAGTTGGACCTGCTTTATCTATTTTTCGACTTCCACACAAGATCAATTATCATTTTTTTTTTTAGAAATTTGTCAAATACTTTAAGCAAGATATCAATTGGAAGGATTGATTAATAGATGATGATAATGTTTCAAAAGATCAATGGAATGGAAATTCAGCAAATTGATAAGAACTGAATTTGATCCAAATCAATTAATTGTTCAAATCAATGTTCATCAATGTGTAGGTGACATTTCCAGAAGTCCTTGTTTACCTGTAGTGCCGACAAGCCTGCCAACCTCAGCTGGTTACTGTCTGACGTGGCAGCTATGAACGCCATTCGTACCAACTCCGACAGATGTAACACTAGGAAGTTCACTGCAATGGTAGAAATCAAAACCCTTCCACAAATGACAATATAGCCAAATTGAAACATGCATAGTGAAATTCTTAAAACTGTAACATTTTGATATTTAAATTCTAAAACTATAACATTTTAAAACTAAAACATTTTGGTGCAGTCTTTATTTTGATAACAGGTTTGGACGATGCAGACTCCCAGTGTCTTTAAATGAAGGAAATGACCCGTTGTTAACAAAATTTCAACTTTTACTTAGGCAAATAATCTATTCTAATGCTTAATCCTCAATGTCTGTGTTTCCTTTACCATTGTTGGTCTTCGCCTTCAACTCTCTAGCTTTTTCCAAGTTGAAGTGGATTTCGTCGACTTCACAAGCTATGATGATCTTTCTCAAGCAGTCCGTAGCAAACACTCGTGTGGGCCACCTATCCAGACAAACAAAGCACTATTAATAAAAAAATTCTAATGTCTGTGGCTAGGGTCAACATTACCGGTAAATGAAATAACCCTAAGGTGAACAAAGTACTGCATAATTTCTTAATTTTGCTATATTTGCGTTCATATGAATTAATACAACTATGTTTGTGGTCATATGAATTAATACAACTATGTTTGTGGTCATATGAATTAATACAAAACTATGTATCCTGTGTAAATGATCAATGAAGGTGATATGCTATTGTCTACCTGAGGCAGAGTGGTGTGCAAAATTCTAATATGTAGGAGTATGTAAGTCCTTCAAACTTGTACAATACTAAACAGTTGTAAGGTAATCATACTATACAATTATAAGGTTATCTCTTATCACTGCAGTTATATACCTAGGAGCAACTGTTGGATGAGTAACATCAGCCTCAGCCGCCTTGAACTCAAACTCAGCACCCTCATCTTCATCATCGTCATCCTTATCGTCATCACCGTCCACAACTCCTTCCTGTAAACTACTGGTTGTGTCTGAAAGATAAGACAGTGATTGTTGTATAATATAGCTTTGTTTACACTAGACCCATATTTATCTGTTAAGTTGAATTTATTGAAAAGGGATTTTAGTTTGGTTCTGGAATTTTTACTATACATGTATCTACTGGTTCGTTTGCAGAATTGGTATTGAATTTTTGACATCTTTACAGCAATACTGACAGGTCGGCAAGGTCCTTACTGAATGCATAGTAGGTAGTTCATAGAAACTGGGTCATAATCTAGATAATACATTGAATGTGTCTATTTCAATAATAATGACATTGACCTTGTTTTCACATCTTTAAGATTGTAAAAGTGACCAAAAGGACAATATTTATGAGATAGCTTGAATAATAATAAACTGCTCAATGCACCAATTTGATAATAGAGTGTTTACCTGTGGAGGCTGACAACACCTCCTTCAGTAACATAAGCCAGCGTGTAAGGTTACGAGTAGCCAAGGACTGTAGCAGACTGACCAACGTGTCCTGAACATCAGAGATCAGCTTGCCGTCAATCTCTGTGTCCAGCATGCCATACAATTGACCCTCTACACCATTTTCATTGGCCGAGGCAGCTGTACCAGGTGATGAGTACTGATAACTGGTCTCATTGACGACCTTGAGTGCCTGTTCGCTGACCTCCTCTGCCTCGCGTGTAACCAGTTGACGTAAACATGCTACTGCAGCTCTCCGTAATAGTAAGTGGGCACTCTTGAGCGTTTCCTGTAAGGTGAATATGTTGTAATAATTACACCTCACGCAAAGTCATTTCTGTTCTTCAATAAAGACAGACATTCATATTACTGTATACCAGGAAATGTTTGCCCAGTCAAATATTTGCCCTTCACCAGTAAAGTCCCTATTTGCCCAAGGTATATTTTGCCCTTCACATGTTACTTCTACATTTTAAAGGTCTGCTGTGTACTTATATTCATTATCATGATAAATTTGCCCTCATTGTGGATTGCAAAAATGCGAAAGTTAAACTGTGGATAAAATTCCCCATTATACAGTAAATCTTAACCCAACTTCAATTATATTTAGTTTCTTCTTAAATCTTTAATTTCATCAGGTATCTTCAATAAGAAATAAAAATGAAACTGTATATCAAATTTATTTCTACATGCAAAATTATCTTAATGATACAAAGTGTTACGTCTATTGTACAAAATATTTAGCCCAGTGTTGAATTAACACAGGACTGTTGTTTAAGCTGCCCTACTGTAGAGTTAGTGGTGACTTACACAGAGATGAGGGACGAGAGAGGTGAGGTTGACGTGACGCGGTGCAAACATGTGAAGCTGTTGTAGACAGGCAATGGCCTCGGCCTGGACCAAGGAGTCGGGGTGGTCCTGCATGATAGCACAGCACACTAGGCAATACAGCCGCGCTGTGGCTATCGACCCACTGTTACCTGCAAATTATAGGTCAGGAGTAATTAGTAATACTCAAAGTACATGTGATTCTGAATTCTCTTTGGATCATAAGAATATTTCTCAAATCTGTTGTTCATCATTTCAAGAGGTTTACCACACTATTTTATTAATTCTTTGCCACTTTCTCAGTTTGATACAAAAATATATACTGTACAGTTTTTCAAAGCCTGGTAAGCTAATCAACAACTAAAAGCACAATTTTGAACAAGAATATTTTCAAAAAGATTGAAATTCAAAACCATAGCTTGAAGTATAAGGAATAACAATGATCCCCTATTGACAACATACACAGAAAAAATTGTTAATTTTTAGACAGTTCACAAAAATTTCATTTTGAAAATTTTCGCTTATGACTAGTTAAGTTAATCATCCATTGAACTATCACGGACCTTGGTTTACATATTGTAGATTAATAAATGTATTATATGGGGTGCCGATACTTACCCTGTAGTTCTGGTCCTATTGAAGTGATGAGGGCCGACAGACACTTGCCCAAACACTGGTGGACATCCACGGTGGAGGGTGGCACAGACAACAGCAGTTGTAGTACCAGTGACAGTGTGGGCTCCACGTAGCTTCGGAACATCGGTCCACCCGAGTCAGCAATCAGGGCTAAGGCATGCAATGCCCACACCTATGGTAGGAATGAACATGTAAGAAAAAAAAAATATGAACATTTTTTATTTTTTTTAACCTACGATATTAATGAAAAGAAAAGTTTTGTCCATGACCAAAATAATATCATAAATGGTGCAGTCATGTGATATATTTTTGCATTAAAGAATACATAGCATTAGACCTTTTGATAATATCTTATGATAAATCTAATAAAGGTGCTTCTCTCAATGATAAAATAAGGTTGTAGGTACATGCCGACTACTTACCTGTACAACAGGTGAGTTGAAGTCCTGGGCCAGAGCCAACAAGATGCTGACACTAGTGTTTAGGTGCTGACCTGACCCCATACCCCCGACGTATCTGTGTAGACAGCCTAGGGCCAGAGAATGACCAGTCCTGCTGACCACATCTCGCGCTGATTTCAAACTGTGAGACAAAAAGTCCAAAACATGTTTTATAATTCTCAAATGTCTCTCTTACTTACACCAGGGCAAATATTAATTCAATTTATATAAAGTTCCTTAATCAAGCTAGAATGGTTTAATCAAATAAATTAATACAGATTTAAATGAGAAGCTATAAAAACCAAACCTACTGCTCTCAACAGAAGTAAGATATTATTTCACTTGTGTACACTGAAGGAATGCCTACCTGTTAAAGCTGTATTGAGCCATGTCTGCGATGAAGCGACTGTCGCCCACCACTTGTGCCATGCGACCTAACGCCTCACCAGCCGCACACCTTAAGATAGGATTGGTGCTGCTCAGAGCTCCCTGTAACAAATAGGAACACACAGTAACATACAGTAAGGCACGGGGTCTCCCCAACTGCATAACTCTGGTAAAAGTAGCTGCTGCTCACAATTCCCTGTAACACACCTCACACCAAAACACACAGCACAGTGAAACAATTTGAATCACAAGAGTACAAACTTACCATGATAAGATTGAATGCAGCTTTCTTCACCTCATCAGGTCCCATACTCGTCTTAGTATCAGATAGGCTCTGTAAGGGACAACAATACAGCTCATCAGCAACACATAAACTCACATAGCCACAAAGTATCTGATAACAATCTATTCTCAAATGCCCCTTACCCCAACAACTAAAGTGTATAGGTAGCATATATCTAACAATTAAATACAGGAAAGTAACACAATTTTATCATATATTAAGTCAAGATTTGATGAGGTTTTTGATTTTTTGAATGACAATTTTGTATTAATTCAGTGTATTGATTTTGGATGCCATTAATTCCAATTTTACTCTGTTATCATGATGACCTAGCAAATTGAAAACTTCTTAGTTGAAAAACAATGACATTTTAAATCATTTCCTACAGTTTTGACTAGTAGAGCTGCTGATACTTTGAGTGGACATTTATTTGAGGATACCTTGAGAGCACAGAGTACCGCAGTGAAGATATTCATCTGTACAGCCTGTTGGCGGGTGGCCTTGGCCTGCTTTATACACTCGTTGAAGTGCTGTAGCATCTGGTACCGGTGTTTGTTGGCCACACGAGGGAAGACCAAACCATAAAGCTTCACTGAGCTGTCAATCACAGCCACGCCCAAGGGAAGGGGGCCTGGGATAGGTTCACTCTGTAATAAACATGATTGTTTATTGTTATAAACGATACAGAAAATTTAAAAATTCCTTTTGAAAACACTAGCTCTCTTTATCATGTGGTCATTAGGAAAAATATATTTCTTGTATGATATGATGCCTATATTTATCTAGGTATTAGCTTAGTAAAACAATCACTTATTTCTTTTCCACAAATACCAAATAAAATGTTCTTATGGATATGATCCTGTATGAGTTTTGTAATACTTACCGGTGGATAACGTGCATAAAGCGACTGTGAGTCGTGCTCCAGGGCTCCAGAACCTGATGCACTGTTAGGCTGCAACTATAAAAGCAACACTTATAAACAAATATGGCTAACCTACAAGTAGATCCCTGTGAAACGTAATGTCTCTGCTGTCTATACATTGCGAATGAAACAGAAATGATTTTTTTCCCTGCAAAAGAGCAACTTGTTAATTCAAATGTATATGCTTGTAATGATATGTTAATGAAAATGTACATAAATAATTTGTTCCAGGTTGCTACGACATTTCTTTTCAATAAATCAAGTAGAGTGAAAACAATAAATTTCCAAAAAAATCACTACATCATGACTAAATCTGTGCTTTTAATAAAACTGAGATTGGCATAAAGATATTTTCAGAAAATGATTCTTCTAAATATCATTCCAATCAACTTTAAATGTTCCATAATTTTCTAATTCCCCAAAAGTCTAAGCATCAAGGTCAAGCACCAAGGCAACACCAAGGTCAGGAACCAAGGTCACACCAAGGTCAAGAACCACGACCACACTCTTGTGATTGTTTCATTTTCCTGCTGCTATATTCTCTATGGTATATCTAAGCAGCAAGACAGAGGAGATGTCACAACAATCAATTCAAAAATGCAGTTAGTTTGTAATCATTCGAAGACTTGTTAAAATTTCATTCCAATGTGATATTGATGTTCAACCATCTTTTGTTTTTGTGAAAAAACAGAAAGCATTGAGTCTCTGGTGGAAGTAATCATGTCATGCAAGATTTTCTGATGAGAATTCAAAATGCCAACAAAATACAGAGGCAAACCTGGATGTTATGTTGTGTATGTATACATGTGTTGATGGGTCAACAGCTCAAGAAATATGTTTCTGACCTGAAAAGTGTCTAAGTGAATACTGACATGCAAAAGCTGTAGGAGAGACCTGAAGATGTTAGCAGTTATAGACACAGAGAGTACAGAGGAAATTTACAGTCTCATGACTAAACCCTCTCAAAGACCCAGAGATGTAGATACAGGAATCATGATAAACATATCAGTGGGGAGGGTTTAAGACAGCACAAGGGTATGACCATCACATGTCAACTGTGCTGCTAACGGGTCCAACTGTCTACAAAGCAAATGAATCTAACTACACTTCATGTAAAACCAATCACCAGGGAATCAAAATCTATTCTATAATTATCTTATCAAACATAAATTTTTCCCAAGCACACAAACCTCTAGAAGTATTCCACCAGCTGTATAAGGTGATGTTCCATCGTTTTATTTTTTTGAGACTTGTCAGTGTCTATATGATGTGATGTTTAGGGTATTCACACAATGTATATCTTCACAGGTATAAAACCACAGTTAACAAGGGAGGTAAGTAGAGAACACTTGTATGGAACCTGGTATTCAAATATTATCTGATTTATCCCTCATATTTTTCTCTACTGTCACACATATTTTCCCATTTCAGTGTTACATCAAATATGATGGCATATCATGTCTTAAAGATGCTTATACTGTATCATGAAATCTCACTACGCAAATTGCTCATCATAATAATTATGTTCCTAAATGACTACTTTCATTTTTTAACCTGACATTACTGACACACTGTCAAATCTGACCAAATGATCCAGTGCCTCTTGATGTCAGTGAACTTAGGCATGTTTTTTGCCAGAAAACTATTTTACTGAAACACTGTCTTAAACGACCAAATGATTCAGTCCCTCTTTATGTCGGTGAAGACCGTTTTCACTATACAAATGTATATGCAATTTAAGATAAATATTTTTTCTTCTTCAGATTGTATTTGAGTCTGTCAAATTTATCTAGAAGTTTTGCCTGTTTTTACTGAAGCATACATGCCATATTTGCATTACTCAGAACAACTAATTATAAGCTTTGATTAGGAACATTAGTTCTAATAACATGTCGAGAAATTCTTTCATTGCAAAATGTAAGGGATATTTCTTGGCACATGTTAGAATTTCTATGAATCTTTTTTGGGCACATGTTAGGCAGACATGGAAACAGCCGTCATTCCTCACACAGGGTCATCCTGACTAATCAAGATAAAAATGTGGCAAAAAATTCTAATGGTCTCCATGCAATTTTGAGAGATGATATATCTAAACAAAACAGAATTATAAAAAACATTGTGCATTCCCGCGTCAAAAACCAAGATGGCTATCCATTGTCAAGACATGGTTCCCAAAATACTTACTATCTCTTTATCCACTTTACGATTGGGTTCAAACTAAAATCATAATAGTCAACTGAATGTATCGGAAAAGATGAGGAAATGAGACTGCAAATTTTCTCTGCATCAACTCATAATCAATCATGTGTACAAAACAAGCTATTATAATGATAAAATCAAATAAATAATTTTCTTGCAAACACCACAGTAAAGATTTGAGAAAATACTGAAATTCTCAGATGTACTTATCTTTGATTTCTATCTACTTAGGTATTGCTTCTTTATTTTATAATTTCAAGGAATTGAGGCCATATTTTCAGTATAAAGATTCATTTTAAAACTTGTGATTCTAAAATGTGTAAGAAAGAGTGATGAATTGTCAATAGAAGTGATAAGATTTCCATCTTTAGATATAAACTACCTTACCCAAGAAATGTTTGTGTTGATAAAGATGTCTTTAGACAAAATCCAGTACTGTGGAGTTTCAATGCAAATTATACTGAAAATAATTCAAACAATTTGAAATCAAGATTCTACAACACACTTTGTAGCTGTGCAAGGTCTAGCATATACAGGACAGACAAGCTCTGCTGCCTGGTGACAGCGTGATGGTCAGTCGGCCTTACCTGGTCCTCTATAGCCTTGTGGTCAGTCTCCTGCAGCCAGGAGCCCAGTATAACACTATCGTCCACATGACACATTGACCGCAGCAGTGACGTGGTCGTGTTGGCTGGATTGTCTGTCAGTGTGAACTCGGCCACCAATTCTCTCAGTAACATTGTGTATGTACCTAAGTATGTCAATCACAAAGAAATTAACTGCCATTAATACAGGATATGCAAGATGCTTTTAATCTAAGTCAAATGTAAAGGGTTTTTTAATATGAAATATTAGTTTAAATTCTTTTCCAATTTAAAAGAAATCACAATTTTTGTTGCACAGCACCAATGCTAAGAAATGTGGAGGCATATAGATAGTTGACAATAATGATTATATCTGTCTTCTTAATTGACACCCAATGTCATCCATGTCAGTATGAAGGCCACTAGATGACCATCCATATAAGTTACTCCTAGTCTGAAGGTCATCCATGTCAGTATGAAGGCCACTAGATGACCATCCATATAAGTTACTCCTAGTCTGAAGGTCATCCATGTCAGTATGAAGGCCACTAGATGACCATCCATATAAGTTACTCCTAGTCTGAAGGTCATCCATGTCAGTACTAAGGCCACTAGATGACCATCCATATAAGGTATTGTTACCAAATATAATGTATGACATTAAATTTCACTCCAACAATGTTTTTTTACATCAGCTGTATACTTCTAAACGACATAAAGACTTTATTTTGATACAAAGTGATCAGGACTTTGGTGCACAGACAACTTCCATACCTTCAAATGACTCTGGGGGCAGTAGACAGAGAACATCATAGAGCCGCAGTCGCACCATGGCAGCACTGGCCTTCAGCTGGGTCCCATAGCTCTTTATCACGCCAGGCAAGCTGTTGACATAAGACATAGGATGTCATCATTTACAGTGTCTCAACCAGTATTAACCATCCAATATCAAATGGCACACATAGAAACAAATTAAAACAATCATATCTTATATCAATATATTAGGAAATCACAAGGGAAAATTATATTCCCTCAGATGCAATGAAAGTAATAATTAAGTAAGTAAGTAAGCATATAAAGAAAATATTTCACTGGTTATTCAAATTATTATTCAAGTATATCTGATCTAATATATATTACCATCATGAAACAGCTTGTAACTAGCTCTGGTGCTTACTGAAGGGTGAGCATCCCTAACATGCCTAATATACTGTTACATACAGCTGTTATTATGTTCATTGATTTAAAAAAAAAACCATATTAATAATAGAATCAGAATAGTATATAATCGTTGAATGGTAAGTCTTGAACATCAGTTGTTATGTTTTTCAAACCTTGACCTTGTTGGTTCGTTTTCCGTTTTTTTAAATCTCCAGAAAATCAATACCAACATTCCTATATGTCGGTGTTAGCAACAGACAGCATAACAAACCTTTGATGTGTTGCTACATATCGTAAATGTGCAGTGTACAGGACACGCTACACTGGTTATGTAATTATACAAGTGTTCCAGGAGCACAGCATAAATCATTGATTGGGTGATCAAAGCCGAGCTGTGATGTATAATATATACTGGTCTACAAAGACTTCAGGACTTACTGTGAAAACATCAGGAGAGCACATTCCAGAGGTGCCAATAGGCGGCGAATAACGTCCTCCGTGACTAGCTCACGGCAGTGCTGCAGGAAGCTGTACATTGCTAAAATGAAGCAAGAAGTGATAGTTTAATTTCAGTACTACTTAAATGTGCTTCCTATTTGATCAGATGATGTTTCTCTGACATTAAGTTACGATCCTCCAAAGTCCCTCACACAGAGCTGCTATCAAACATTCAAACACATTCCAACAGGACCTGTATTACACCTACATATAAATGAAATTTCAAAATGGAGTAAGTAAGTTTGTTGGAAATTACAGTAAATGTGGCTGAAAACCCTGGATTATATTTTATAGTGGTTTGGATCATAAAATATTTTTTAAAGCTATGTTTAATATAGTGTTTTAAAGTTGTTATAGTGTTTAAAGTATGTAAATAGCCTTGAAAATTATTTTGAATTATGTGACTTTGTTCCGAATGTATGAGAAGAGTTGTCTAGTTCCAAGAACTCACCTCCGAGCGCACCAGCTCTGGCCTCCAATGTGACCTGCCAGGTGAAGGAGTCACCTCGGATCTTCTCTGCTTCTAGTTCCTTGGTGGACCGTGGGAACGCATTCCTCCATAATAACAGCATGCGGGGTAGGTGGTTCCTAACCACAGGAGGACCTAGAGGGGAATAGTCATAGAATACATAATGGGACAGTAATCATACATCTTTATAATCTGGGTATGTGCCATTCGGTACCAAAGAATGACCAGAATTTCTTTGCACTATGCATTGAAATAATGTATCTGGCAACATATGGAATTAAGATTGGCCAGTATTTTTTTGCACTGTGCATTGAAATAAGATATCTGGCAACATACTGAATTAAGAATTAAACAATATTCAAGTTTTTGATTTTGTGGAGTCATGTGGCATTTGTCAAAAATTGTAATTTGTAACAGTTTTTATTGGTATTCAGCATCGTCAGCCTACACTGTATCTTGTGCAATATCAATCACTAAGAGTACAGTACACTGCATGGTAAATGTGTCCGTGCTATTCTACATGTAACGAAGAATGAGTCGTAACAAACCGGTAAGTAACAGTTCCACGCCGTAAAATATAATTACCGATAAATATTTAATTAGGAAAATATTATATACTTCATACTTGTTTTAACATCTATTTTGTCATATTTAAAGTTCCAGTGACAGCTGTGTTTGAAGCCAAGAAGATTAACGATGAATAATTAAACACATTTACTGATCATAAATCAGGCTATAAGTGGGTCCAAATGATCAGATAAACGCTTCTGTGATGTTAAACACGAGTTTTTGTGAGTAGGGAGATGTGATGTCTATACCTAGTGTCATCAGTGAGCCCAGGAGTAGCCAGCCAGACTGTGTTCTCTGTAAGGACAGGCGGCTGTTCTGTGACGCTGTCCGCAGTAACTCCTCCGCTATGCTGAACAAGTGCTGTGAAACAGTTGATAAAATCAATAAACACTCCAATAAAGCATGAAGCAATTTAAAGATCATTTAAAGCCAATAAATTGCTTTCGATGATACCGATAGCAAACTGAATCAATTTTAATGGATTTCAAACAGAGAAAATTTAACAAATGAAACCATTTTGGCGAGCCTGTTTAATGAGTAAATGTACTTTTTGAGAACTTAAGGATATTTCATAATTGCTTCTATGCTACATTCCAATTATCTTACTGACATCATCTATTACACTACTTAGGTGAGTGAATTACCTTTCCCTTGCCGTGGGGGATACCCAGTGGACACTGGTACACTCTACCCAGCAAGGCAGCCAGGGCGCTGCTGTAACCAGACACGGACTCTGGGGAGGACTTTAACTTCTCCATGCGCTCCACACAGCGGTCTAGCAGGGGTGTTAGCTGTGAGGGCAGAGCCACTGAGATACTGCCCAGACACCAGGAGGCCGCCAGTCGAGCCGCGTGGCAGGGGTGGATTAACACCGACACCACCGGCTCTATTATACCTGTACATTCAAATGAGGCTAGATGAAATATTTTCTTTTTCACCATTACATACCAGTACGAAAATAGGTGCCCCCATATTTTCTTAACTTGTAATTTTGAATTAGCTGGGACAATGAACAAATATATAAACATGCTTTTCCAGACATCATCAAGAAATGACAGTTGGGATCCTTTCTTCAATTTGAATTAAAAGGTCAAATGCTGTTTTCAGAGTTCATAATAACCAAGTGTGATTGTTTATTTTATTTTAAGGATAAAATTAGGCTACCTTGCAAAATATATCGGTATTTTGTGTTTGAGTTATCTTAAAACTCATTTACTATTGTGCAATAACTGAATTCAAATGTTATCAAAGCATTCATAATATTTCTGTAGCTTTTAAATGTTTCATCAATTCTTGTGTACCTTTCAAATGTGTCATCAATTTTTGTGTACCTTGCAAATGCGGCTTAAATTAAATAATCACATCAAATCTACCGATGGTGTCTTAGTGTTGAACTCTTTGAATAGGAGGTACAAGTCACCTTAAGGTAACAAACATCCTTAAGTTGTTAGAGGTGTGTGGAGAATATTGCCCTGTACTTACCTGTGGCAGGCTCGGACACCAGGGGACTAGCTGAGGTACCCAGCCTCAGTACCAGGCTTCCTAGCTCATGTAGAGCACATACAAGTACATGCTGACTGCCCATCATATCCCAGTTCTGGGATTTACCATCCACCGCGTCGGCCACTGCTTCTCCTGTAACAAGGGGATATCTAGGCATGAAACAGGACAGGATATCATAATCTAACGAAACTTTTCTGTATCATAGTTAATATTTCTTATAACACTGCAGTACAAACCTGATTCAATAATGTGATGCCTATGGCCAAATAAAATTAATTACTTGGTTCTCAGGCCAATTTTTTTCAAAATAGATACGGCAGGGCGGTATTTTTTTTTTTCATTTTACATGGCAAAAACGAGACGAGGGCGATTTTTTTTTATTGTGTAGTTTTTAAAACGTTCATTGTGGACATTACCTTGTCATTTTATAGTTGTGTAGAGACCGGTCATAGAGCAGAGCAAGCCTCCGAAAATCCCATCACGATGTTCCAGACGAGAATTACGAACCCCCCATTCCTTATTTGTACCTAAATGAGCGCCATTTGTACACAAGACTAATAAGTCATGATAATTTTTCCGGATTTTTTCCCGGATTTTTTTAAAGATGGCGGCTGGCGCATTCACAATTTTTTTTTATTACTTTCACGATAAAATCGGCAATGCGCACGGTGCAATGAAATGCGCGCGGGCCTGAGAACCAAGTAACCAAATTTTTTGGCCTATATAATCCCAATCTGTTTTTCAAAATTCAAGAATGTTCATATCTTTCAGAATACTTTTGATTTACTTTTTGCCTTTTCAATGTGATTATTGTACTTTATCATGGCGGTTATTTAAGATAGTTTTTTTTTAATTGTAAAATATCTGTATACTTTGTTTTTCTTTTGATTGGTGAACAAGCTGCCACTATTTCCAATGACTAAGAATTGAAAATGAGTAACCGATGATCAAGATACCTTTGTCAGCATTAAATTTGTTAGACACAAATCTGTTGTCTTTTTTTCTCACTTTTCTTTATTTGTGGGATTGATCCAAAATACCTAATTGTTCATTTGAGCAATGACAAAACCTGATAAGTTTTGGCAGAAATCCTTGTGTGGATGTTTTTTATATGAATAATTACCTGCTGCATTCATTTGTTTTACAATTATTTGACATATCTCCTTGGCAGCAGCAATTTGAGCCTTTTCCCCCAGCAGACCTCCTATTGAAGATCTTATGATGAAGAGGACACATTTGCGTGCATACACTGCATCAACGTGTGTGGGTGTAGACTTTGGACTGGCCACAAGGTCAAGGACATGATTCAGAAACATGGAGATGTTTCTCTCCAGCCATAAGCCTCCCATACATTTCACAAACTCAATGTATGCCTGCAAAATATAACATGTTTTATGATATCATTTTGATTTCGTATTTGCTTTATTTGCTACAGAACAAGTAATGAATTAATAATGTACAGACAGTTCGACAATTTCATTTGTTAAACTTACAATCAATTCAGCAAACCCAGCCTATTGAAACAACATTCAAAATTAAACTTTTTGAATAGTGATGTCATTAACTGTACCAAAACAAAAATTAATTTTGTCAAACAACGATACAATTTGGTCTATAAAATAAGCTTTATTTGAACATTAAGTAATAAAGCTATAGATTAATGACACAGTTCCATTTTTAGCGTATTTGATTACTACAGTATTACATAGATAGTTCAGAACAGTAATAACAGCTATGACAAGCATCCATATATACTTACATGGGTGACACCGACACGAATCTCCCTATTAATGGATCCACTGCCTTTAATCATCTCCCCTGCCGTGGAACTCTTCAGGAAGCCAAAACCTCCCTTAATGAAGCCTGATGCCAGAAGGTTCAATACTTCTTCAAGTTTTGGCTGCTTGTTCTTTCCTGAAAGTAAATGAACAAATGTACAGAATACCAAAATAATTAATTCCTCCCATAACTACCTTTCTAAGTTAATGCTCCACATTGCAGCTTGCTAGCTACACATTATACTGATGACAAGATAATTTGAACAAAGGAATATCTCAGCTAGCTGCAGCTGCAACATGGTGGTGGAATATCTACCCCGACACTATACAGAGGTATTGATAAATTCTGGCATGGAACAACATTCATGAAGCAGGAAATGTTCCGCTATGATGCCTGTCATAACATAGGTGTATGTTTACTTTTTATGCAACACATTCTATTATATCTTACCAACATTATAGCATTTCACAACACAATGCTGACCCTTACCCTAAACCCTGAATATTTTTATCATCAAAACTGAACTTATATTGAATTTCATAGGTCTAAATTTCATGGGTCTGAAGCAAATAAAAACAAACAGTCTGTATATTGATTGACAACTTGTACTATCATCTGAATCTCAGATTCTGGTATCTTCTTATACAGCGTGACTGTTCTAAATATCATGTATGCCAATACTGTACATATAGACATCGGTCGGCGCAACTTAACAGATGGCATAAATAGCACAATCTTTTTAATTCGATTTCCAATACATTAAAGATACAGTTTTAAACTTGTGCCAATGACAATGGAAAAGGGAGAGCAAAGGCTTCATTACTATTTATCTGCATGGTGTTATTTGACAGCACATTCAATATCAACACTTATAAATATAACTGGATCAATCACAGCCTCAGGTGCACTGCAGGTATTCCTACAGAAACTAGTCTAGTGAATGTTATAATTCAAATCAATAGACTTTCAAATCAATGAAAACTTGTGAGCCATATCATGACTATCAATCAAACACCCAAACATTAACTAAGTTCATAGAAAACTCCATGTGAACTACGACAAGGACAAAACTTCACTGCATTATCAAATATTAATATTCAATACTTTGCAGTAAAATGTTATGCTGATTAAATACCAAAATTGTTAATAAATAATTGATTTCTCATTGACGCCACATATACTAGACTGGCAGATTATTTCCGTCCAGTGTATATGTACATACACTAGACTAGACTATAGACAGATGTATTTCCGTCCAGTGTACATGTACATACTCCATGGCATAAACTGCCAGTTTACAGCAAAACACAATTTTATTTGAAAAAGCATGAATCTAGATGTTATTAATGCATATATATGCAAGGATGTTCTGATATCAGCAGTTATTGCTACAGCCTTGCAATTTTATTGTAACGAAATTGATGTATTGCCAACTGTAAATATACTGCTATCAATCTCATGTCGTGGTTTATATCATGTTCAACTATGTGAAACGTATCTCAAATCTGAAATGTTCTAATGTAACGTACATTTGGTGATATTGGAGCTTTCTGGTGCTTTTCAATACAAAAAGAAAAAATTGGTGAATTTCCTTCATGTCAGACAACTTATAATTATTCCCTTTTCACATCTATATCCGACAGACTGAATCAGCATTGTCATAATGAAAACAACAGACCAATAATAAGCCGTGTCTCTGTATGACTTTGTAAATGAATTGTCTGTTAAATCTTTTTGACACAACACCAACCGTTTTTTACAGTGTATTGGTATTTCATCTTCATGTTAAAACACTGGCTGTTCCCCAGCCACGGTATAAAGTGAGTGACATTTATAACTCTGTTCCATGTTGGCGTTATGTGATCCTTCATGATCTGACAAAACTATGACAAAACGAACTGAAGCAGGAGCTAGTACAGGCGAGCACAGAGCCAGTACAAGCATTAATCCTGAGCTGTAATAGGTTGCCTCTCGTTATTGATTGTAGCACGTAAGATAGAACCTGACCTACACAGCTAAATGCTAGTGCTTCAGCACTGTCACAGAAGCCCTGGTGTGATTAATAATAAACAATAGAGGTGACAACCTGTCTGGGGCTTTGTCTTATTTAATCTTTATTTAAAGGAAATGAGAAAAAATAAATAATTTCATTTTGGTTTTGACCCAATTCTCTGTTTACTCTAAGGCCATTTATTACATACTTACTAATAAATACGGGTTTTTGGTTTTTGGTATATGCGATACGACACAATTGCTCTTACCCTGATTTTCAATATTTCAAAAGAAAAATAGATCATTAGATAGCAGATATATCCATAATTTATTAGTAAGTATGTAATAAACAGAATAAAACATGCCTTTTTCCATATCACACCCAGTATCAACCCTCGATCAATATCAGTCCATGGAAAAAGGCATGTACAATTTGTATTATTCTCCTTGTAATATCAAGCAGGTAATGCTGATAAGATATTGCACTGTTACATTTAAAGTAATGTATTCATATTCTTGATGGGGACTCAGTTCTGTTTAGGTAGGTAAGCACAGCTAGCCTGGAATGACCACGTTATCTGTTCACAAGTTTGTACTACTGAACTATTAACTTTTGTGAAAACAGCAATAATTAGCCAATAGTTATAGGTGGATATAATCTACAGAGAAGTCAAAGATAACTCCTAATATCATGAAGTTGTTTAAATGTCACAACATGTTATGTCTAATGTCCCTATGTGGGTGATGTCACATGCTGCACTATCACTACATGTTAAATTTGAACAATGTTTTAATGTTACAATGTTAAAATGTTCTGAATTTTGAAATGCCACCATGTTGTATTGTTGTTATGTTACAATGCTGTAACGTTATATTACAGTAAGCTGTAATGTCACTTAACTGTAATGTCACTATGCTGTAATGTTACAATGTTGTAATGTAATGTTACAATGCTGTAATGTTACAAAGCAGTAAACTATAATGTATCTATGCTGTAATGTCACTATACTGTAATGTCACTTTGCTGTAATGTAATGTTACAATGTTGTAATGTTACAAAGCAGTAAGCTGTAATGTCACTATGATATAATGTCACTATACTGTAATGTTACAAAGCAGTAAACTATAATGTATCTATGCTGTAATGTTACTATGCTGTAATGTCTCTATACTGTAATGTCACTTTGCTGTAATATTACAATTTTGTAATGTTACAAAGCATTAAGCTGTAATGCGACTATGTTATAATGTCACTATGCTGTAAAGTCACTTTGTTAAAATGTCATTATGCTGTAATGCCACTATATTATAATGTCACTATACTGTACTGTCACTATGTTATAAAGTCACTATGTTATAATGTCACTATACTGTAATGTCACTATGTTATAATGTCACTATACTGTAATGTCACTATGTTATAATGTCACTATACTGTAATGCCACTATGTTATAATGTCACTATACTGTAATATCACTATGTTATAATGTCACTATGTTATAATTTTACTATATTATAATGTCACTTTACTAAACTGTCACTATGTTATAATGTCACTATGTAATAATGTCACTATACTGTAATGTCACTATGTTATAATGTCACTATACTGTAATGTCACTATGTTATAATGTCACTATACTGTAATGTCACTATGTTGTCATAATTATGTCACACTTTTAACTACTCTTGTGCCGAAGTTTTGATGATGCAAAATTTTGTCTGCTTTTTGATTGATTCTGTATCTTTATTTTAATCTGATTGTCTCAAGACCAGATAAATAATTTCAAACTGTTTAAGTAGAAAAAAGAAGGGAAAACAATGGTATTTCTAAGCTTAAGATACCATTAATCCTAAGATCTGCAGTAGGTGATTGACAATGTAATTGTGGAGAGGGATGTTGTGAAGGAAGCCCACATTATCTACATCTTCAGGGCACCTTTGTCAGCTGAGCCACCACTATGCTGATCCCTTGATATTCAATTAGGCAATATTTTCAAGACATTACATTACACAATATCGTCCCTGAAAACAACTGCCACTGAAGAAAACGATAATTGCTTATTTTGCAAATAGCTTGTATAAATAATTGATGGTTTGCAAATAAATTTTTGGAAACATGCAATCAATTTCTGAGCATGATGAGGGATGTGCCAGTCATGCAGCCAGTTATCAAAGTCTCCCCTACATTTGTCGAATAACTTCAAAATGAGAAAATTAAAAGAATTGTTAAGAAAGTGTGAAATGCAAGGAATATAAAGAGCCCAATAATTGAATATATCATGAATCCTTGAAATCAGTTTGAGGAAATGCTTGAAAATTGATGATTCATCATCATTTCAAATCAAATGACTGCACGATGATCAACTATATAGTGATTAATCATAAAATATGGGCTTACAAAAAAAACAACAGTTTGGCTATTTGGGGGTGTACAAAACCCCTGACATTGTTTGGCTATATGCGGGTGTACAAAACCCCACACATTGTTTGGCTATTTGGGGGTGTACAAAACCCCACATTGTTTGGCTATATACGGGTGTACAAAAACCCCACACATTGTTTGGCTATATACAGGTGTACAAAAAACCCCACATTGTTTGGCTATATACGGGTGTACAAAAAAAACACCAAATTGTTTGGCTATATACGGGTGTACAAAAACCTCCACATTGTTTGGTTATATAGGGGTGAACAACACCCCCACCCCCCCCCCCCCCCCCCCACACACACACACATTGTTTGGCTATATAGGGGCGTACAAAACCCCCACATTGTTTGGCTATATACGGTTGTACAAAACCCCCACATTGATTGGCTATATACGGGTGTACAAAAAACCCCAATAGATTGTTTAGCTATATCAAGACAAGTTTTCAGGAAATATGCCTGTATAGCAGTGCTGTTTGCATTCTATATCAGAAGTACAAAGCTGTCCTTCCTCCCTACATACAGTGTCATGACAAAGACAGAAAGCCAATTGTTAAATGTCTGTATGGTAAGAGAAATAAACCAACGAAACACAGTCCATCAAAACTTCCTTTATACCCTGTAGAAAAGATTCATGTCATACACTTTGTGTTCCCAAGTTTAAAAGCAGATAATACAATTCTAAACCTTCTCTTGATGTAAAGTGATACTGATAGATAAATTTGATTTGCACTGCCATTTTAGTAGGTAAAATTTTGTTCTTAGGGGGCTTTCTTTATAAAATACATGGGTATGACTTCACATCCAGCAAAGAAATCCACTCTATATAGAACGCAAGTCTAGAGTATGGGGACAAATTCATCCCAGTCAATCTTACCATAAACAGTCTTTGGTGACAACGCAGTTGCGAGAAGATTGCCGAGGAGTTTTGCGATTGCACAGCGCACATCATAGTTTGATCCATCCAGGGACCTGAAGCTGAGAGCTGTGACCGTCTCCAGTTCTGTGGCACACATGAATGGAGCCTCGTTCACAAGCTGGTACATACACTGCAAAGACACACAGGGTAAATAGAAATGTATAACGACACAAAACACCTCATATACAATATCATGCATAAATGATAACATCTACCCACAGACAAAAGATTTACAAGGTAACATCTACCTACAGACTAAAGATTTACAGGGTAACATCTAACAACAGACAAAAGATTTACAGGGTAACATCTACCCACAGACAAAAGATTTACAAGGTAACATCTACCCGCAGACAAAAGATTTACAGGGTAACATCTAACCGCAGACAAAAGATTTACAGGGTAACATCTAACCGCAGACAAAAGATTTACAGGGTAACATCTACCCACAGACAAAAGATTTACAGGGTAACATCTACCCACAGACAAAAGATTTACAGGGTAACATCTAAAATAGTATATCTGACCTTCACAATTATACATATACAATACAAGCACAGATTAATGGGGCAACTTTCAGAATATTTAAGCATATAAACACATTATTACCTTGTTTACAATCTGATACATTATATACTTCAAACTACAAACATAAGTTATACATAACATCTATATTAGTATACCTATGTAAATACCTTGTTAATGAAATTGCTTTGAAAATACAAATATTAAATGAACATGTAAGCAACAAAGTAAACAAATCCATGAATTACCCATAATGGTACAAAAATGCACCTTTACCAAATACATTCCTTTTTTTATATTGTGAAAGCCTTTCAACGTTATTTTATAAACATCGTGTACATGCAAATTTATTGGGCTGTATGCATTAAACATATATACAGAACATTCAAAAGAATATATTATATAAAAGTTAATTCAATGCCTTATTCTGAAAATTCTCACAGAAATCAGTGTGATTCAAATGAGGTAATTTCTTCGAACATTTACACTTTTGTAACTTAAGTTTACAATGAAGAAGCAAGTGCTGTGTGCATCAGAAAGTCTGATTTAATGAAAAACAGGTACATTACTGTAATTTAACATTAGAGGAAATATCACAACTGAAGTTAACCTTAGCATAAACTTTTATATTAAACATCCAAGATATAAATGTATGAACAACTCTAGCTCATTAACTTAACAAAAAAACTTAGCATTACGTCATTGGCTAAATTTGTGTCAATTAGCCGAGTGATAATGGCCTAATTCTATAATGAGACAATGAGTTACTCAGCGCCTGTATCACCTAGCTAAGACACGTTCACAGAAGGTAGTCAGCTCTAACATATAACCTGGCTGTACATATACTGAATTATAGCTCCGAAATAATGCCAAATTTTACATCTGCACTTTGTCATCCTTGAGTAATCACTAATTAGCTAATTAGATAATAGGCTGCACCTGTGCTGATCAGTGTGAGTAAGTTGGGGAAGGTCTGTTGATCACTGTAGGATAGTGGGTATGGATTACCTACTTTAAGAAGTTCAGTTCATGAGGGTTACATACAATGAGAGGTTAAGTCTGTGAGGGTTACCTACTATGAGAAGTTAAGTCTGTGAGGGTTACCTACTAAGAGAAGTTAAGTCTGTGAGGGTTACCTACTATGAAAAGTTAAGTCTGCGAGGGTTACCTACTATGAGAAGTTAAGTCTGTGAGGGTTACCTACTATGAGAAGTTAAGTCTGGGAGGGTTACCTACTATGAGAAGTTTAGTCTGTGAGGGTTACCTACTATGAAAAGTTTAGTCTGTTAGGGTTACCTACTATGAGAAGTTCAGTCCATGAGGGTTACATACTATGAGAGGTTAAGTCTGTGAGGATTACCTACTATGAAAAGTTAAGTCTGTGAGGGTTACCTACTATGAGAAGTTTAGTCAGTGAGGGTTACCTACTATGAGAAGTTTAGTCAGTGAGGGTTATCTACTATGAAAAGTAAAGACTGTGAGGGTTACCTACTATGAGAAGTTTAATCTGTAAGGTTTTCCTTCCACTTGAAGTTTAGTGAGTAAGGGTTGTCCAACCCCGATGTTTTGTCAGTGAGGGTTTCCTACTCTGAAAAGTTGAGTCTGTGAGGGTTCCGTACCATGTGAAGTTTAGTCTGTGAAGATTAGCCAGTGAGGGTTACCTACCATGTGAAGTTTAGTCTGTGAAGTTTTAGTCAGTGAGGGTAACCTACCATGTGAAGTTTTGTCAGTGGGGGTTGCCTACCATGTGAATTTTAGTCAGTGAGGGTTACCTACCATGTGAAGTTTAGCCTGTGAGGATTGCCTATCCTAAAATGTTTAGTCAGTGAGGGTTGCCTATCCTAAAATGTTTAGTCAGTGAGGGTTGCCTATCCTAAAATGTTTAGTCAGTGGGGGTTGCCTATCCTAAAATGTTTAGTCAGTGAGGGTTGCCTATCCTAAAATGTTTAGTCAGTGAGGGTGACCTACCATGTGAAGTTTAGTCTGTGAGGATTGCCTATCCTAAAATGTTTAGTCAGTGAGGGTTGCCTATCCTAAAATGGTTAGTCAGTGAGGGGTGCCTATCCTAAAATGTTTAGGCAGTGAGGGTTACCTACCATGTGAAGTTTAGTCTGTGAAGTTTTAGTCAGTGAGGGTAACCTACCATGTGAAGTTTTGTGAGTGGGGGTTGCCTACCATGTGAATTTTAGTCAGTTAGGGTTACCTACCATGTGAAGTTTAGTCTGTGAAGTTTTAGTCAGTGAGGGTAACCTACCATGTGAAGTTTTGTCAGTGGGGGTTGCCTACCATGTGAATTTTAGTCAGTGAGGGTTCCCTACCATGTGAAGTTTAGTCTGTGAAGATTAGTCAGTGAGGTTTGCCTACCATGTGAAGTTTAGTCTGTGAAGTTTAGTCAGTGAGGGTTACCTGCCATGTGAAGTTTAGTCTGTGAGGATTGCCTATCCTAAAATGTTTAGTCAGTGAGGGTTGCCTATCCTAAAATGTTTAGTCAGTGAGGGTTGCCTATCCTAAAATGTTTAGTCAGTGGGGGTTGCCTATCCTAAAATGTTTAGTCAGTGAGGGTTGCCTATCCTAAAATGTTTAGTCAGTGAGGGTTGCCTATCCTAAAATGTTTAGTCAGTGGGGGTTGCCTATCCTAAAATGTTTAGTCAGTGAGGGTTGCCTACCATGTGAAGTTTAGTCTGTGAGGATTGCCTATCCTAAAATGTTTAGTCAGTGAGGGTTGCCTATCCTAAAATGTTTAGTCAGTGGGGGTTGCCTATCCTAAAATGTTTAGTCAGTGAGGGTTCCCTACCATGTGAAGTTTAGTCTGTGAAGTTTTAGTCAGTGAGGGTAACCTACCATGTGAAGTTTTGTGAGTGGGGGTTGCCTACCATGTGAATTTTAGTCAGTTAGGGTTACCTACCATGTGAAGTTTAGTCTGTGAGGATTGCCTAACCTGAGAAGTTAAGTCAGTGAGGGTTACCTACCTTAGCAGCAGCAAATCTCACAGACATAGACCGGTCAGTCATGCATTGTTTGGTAGCTTTGTATACATCCTTAAATGTGCCACTTCCTGCCGATCCCACACCTCCCACAACTTTCTCCAAGGTCATCATGATTTCACTTCTTCCCTGGGACTGAAAGACATAAATAGGGATTCAAAATAAACATCTTTTCTCCTGAAATAAGATCAAAACTTTCAAGTGATAAAAAAATACACAAATATACATCACCACAGGAAAATAGAACCTTTTCACACCCTAATACAAAACGCCATCAAATCTTTTTGGAAGTTATAGTTTTAAATTATGGCTCATAAAGTCATAAGGAAACCTTGTATAGTTTTGTAAAAGGAAACTTATTTTGTTTATGGGTTTTTTCTCTGCACCTTTATCTTGATAATATTTGGAATAACTGGAAAGGAAAAGTGAAAATGTATCATCCCCTGGATCTTTGCTCCATGATAGGCCACACCCATCATTCATGTACAGCTAAGTAATCTGTTGTTAACAGCAATGATTCATAACAGTTTAACTTCAAACAAATAAAGTCATATATACATGTTTTCCCCATTAATACTATTAGCTTAAGCCAGTCTCATGATCTGTGATACACAATGATTAATGCAACATGCATTCTTCTTTTTCCAGGGGTGTTCAATACCCAGTCAAAACTGTATTTAAGGAGCAGTCTTTCAAATGTTTACTCCAATCTCCCAACAGACCTTATCACTCCACCTCAGGAAGGGGACAAAGGGCCCCAACCCTTTATTTATAAAATATCAAATTCTTTTTGACCATTTTATATAAAAAGTTGACAAATGATGACAGACTAATGGAAGAGTGGATGGCAGACAGATACCATGCCATGGCATAAGCTCATTTAAGGTCAATGGTACCACCGACTGCTCTTTATACATAAACTCCCTTATGCTTTTTGTACATATTTTCACTTATAGAAAATGAAGAAACTTCATGAGCTACTTCCCTTGTAAAGTACTCATCTCTCATTTTGATGCTGTGCATTCATAATTCCTGGATAGTAGCCGAACATTGATAAAGAGCAATGTAAAGAGTGACTTGATAAAATATTTCAAGAGATTGGCAATAATACAGTGTATATAGGTTGACTGGAATGATGGTATTCAAATTAACTCTTTACCATGTATAGTCCTGGATTAGGTGAGCTAAAAATAGGTAACACCAAAAAACTTATGAATAATTTTTTTTCTTCAAGTATATATCACAGCTGGGTGAAATATATTTGCTATATATATATAAACAAGCTTATGATATGTGAAAGTCTTCTATGATTTAAAACACATGTCATATCATTAGGCAACATAATGTATACAACCTATACCGTACCACATGGCAAACAACACTCTTGTACCTTCAGACTTCTCCAAAATACATGTGTTAATTATTTACAGCCCCGAGGATCCATTCTCAGTAAGCCAGACAGTTTCTCACTAATAAATTAACCTTATCTCTCCTCTAATGGCTCAGAAAATCTACACTCTTAAACCTGAACAGATTCAAAAAGATTCTGAGGAAAAACCAATCTCCACAAAACCCTTATCCTTTAGAAAGGTGACGACAGACATGTCTTGAGATCTAAACACCAAATAATACCGAATTACAGATAAAGGATCCGGAGTTCAGTGTGCCCTCAAGTCTAATTGAAATACAGTGTCGTAGGTGCCATTAAAATTTCTAACAGAAATTTGTACATACGCACTACCCAAGGAAGGAAAGTCGGAATACACTTGAAGTTTTCTTACCATAGATCCTTATCTTAATTGATATTATATGAGAATTGGTGACTGACTATCTTCTGAGACAATGCGGTGATTGTTTTACACCCAAATTCTTTCTTTTTTCTTTTTTAAAAACCTTTCTGGTGTTTTTTTTACATTTTTTAAACAAGTCTAGTCTAAGTCATGAGACTTTTAGTGGAAAGGGCAGACACAGTACCTAAACTTTACCCATTTAGGCGATTAATTACGTACACACAATTTAATTCCACACTACCATAAAATTAGCAAAGACTACAAGCACATTTTAATGCAATTCGAGTGGTTTACACCCACTATCTGTCTGACCTCTGACATCTGAATAACAGATTAGAGAAATCAGGATAAAATCACCAACCTTAAATTATTTCTACTATATATCCCATTTCTGTTGACTTCTAATTGTAGAGAAAATTGATAAAAATTTACTCCCTGTCTCATGTTTTATGAGGAGGGAAATGTCAAAATACATCAGCAACGAGAAATTTGATAGCCTCATCATGACTAGCTCATTACCATTAATCAAAACAGAAATATATCACCAGGCAGACTGGCAGCTTCACTGTGCTACATTTCATGGCTAGCTGATTCTAAAACCATGTACAGGATCAGACAGATCACTGTAAATACACCATTCCAATGGAGAGTCAGGTGTTTGTTTTGGCCAAAGTTTTAATCTTCTATGCATCATACTATTTACAAGACAAGAGGCCCAGGGGCCTTAATAGCTCACCTGGTATTTTATTTTTCAATTTAAAACCTGCTGAGTACCATTCAGGTTTATCAAAGGAGTACAAGTAACAAAGTTGCATCTTCCATTTATAAATATTCAATTCCCTTTGCCCAAAGATTCTCTAAAACAAGTTTGGTTAGGTTAAAATCCCTTCAACGGTACAGAAGGAGAAGGATCTTTAATGTTTTCCTCTATTTCCCCTAATGGGCCCCACTAATCTGCCCCAAAGAAGGGGAATCCACACACCTCAGTTTAAACAAAATTGATTCTTTTCTCCCTAAGCATGCTTCAGACTGCATTTGGTTTAAATCCCTTCACTTGTATAGTAGGAGAAAAAAAATCCTCTATTTCCCCTATTGGGCCCCGCTCCTATGCCGCCAGAAGGCCCACACCCTCCGTTTATACAAACTTGAGTCTCCTTTGTCCAAAGATGCTCTAGGACAAATTTGGTCAAAATCCTTCAATTGGTTGAGGAGAAGATTTTTAAAGATTTACCTATTTTCCCCTATTTGGCCCCGTCCCTCTGCCCCCAGGGGGACCATACCCTCCGTTCATACAAAACTGAGAACCCTTTGGCCAATGATGCTCCAGACCAAATTTGGTCAAAATCCCTTCATCGGTACAAAAGGAGAAGGATATTTGATGTTTTCCTCTATTTCCCCTAATGGGCCCCACCCATCTGCCCTTAGAAGGAGGCCCACACACCTCAGTTTATACAAAATTGATTCTTTTGTCCCTAATCATGCTTCAGACTGCATTTGGTTAAAATCCCTTCACTTGTATAGCAGGAGAAAAAAAATCCTCTATTTCCCCTATTGGGCCCCGCCCCTCCGCCCCCAGAGGGGCCACACCCTCCGTTTATACAAACTTGAGTCTTCTTTGTCCAAAGATGCTCTAGGACAAATTTGGTCAAAATCCTTCAATTGGTTGAGAAGAAGAACATTTTTAAAGATTTACCTTTTTTCCCCTTATTTAGCCCCGCCCCTCTGCCCCGAGGGGGGGCTATACCGTCCGTTTATACAAAACTGAGAACCCTTTGGCCAATGATGCTCCTGACCAAGCTTCAGACTGCATTTGGTTTAAATCCCTTCACTTGTATAGTAGGAGAGAAAAAATCCTCTACTTCCCCTATTTGGCCCCGCCCCTCTGCCCCCAAAGAGGCCACACCCTCCGTTTATACAAACTTGAGTCTCCTTTGTCCAAAGATGCTCTAGGACAAATTTGGTCAAAATCCTTCTATTGGTTGAGAAGAAGAAGATTTTTAAAGATTTACCTATTTTCCCCCTATTTGGCCCCGCCCCTCTGCCCCAAGGGGGGTTATACCCTCCGTTTATACAAAACTGAGAACCCTTTGGCCAATGATGCTCCTGACCAAATTTGGTCAAAATCCTCTGAGCCATTCAGGACAAGTAGCATTTTAAAGGAAAAAGTTGCCGGACGCCGGACGCCGGACGCTGCACCATGGGATAAGCTCACTTGGCCCTTCGGGCCAGGTGAGCTAAAAATGTATTCCAGACTCCTAAATGCATACTGATTGCTTCAACAGAAAAGGTTGTAAGAACAAATTCTTTCTTTTTTTCAAAACATTACTTGGTTATTTTATTTCAGAGTAAGAACAAGAATTCCAGGAAATATTAGCACCTTACCATTTGTGCTTAGTATAACATATTAATTGTTCGAGCTTATATTTCTAAAATCTCCACAAGCAGCTTATAAAATTAATTAGCCACAGTTTGGTCTAGTATTGGATTATAATTATAAGTTCTTATCGTATTTAAAACATGTAATATTTATTGGTTTTTTCAGTACTGATTTTCTAGTATTTGATTACATATAAAGAACATTCTTTTTCCACTTTTCCAATAACCCTTGTACAATTGATGCTTCCAAAATGTATCTTTTAGCCCAATCTTTGTACTGTTATGTTACAAGACATCAAAATTCCATCTTATACTCCCTGGCATCAGTTCAAAGCAGGCCACCTCGGCTAGACCGTACAATGTCTATTGAACAGCAGTTAGTCCAACAATAACTGGGTCACTATGTATCTAGATTAACACACAAGTGTACCTTCTGATGGGGGGATCTCAAGGAGCCCAAAGGGCATCATGCACCTGTTTCATACAGTGTATGGAAAAGGTTATGTAGCTATATATGGGCACCTCTAAAATCCAAGGATAATGACATTGATAGCTGAACCTTGGATTCTAAAGATCATTTGATGCTGTATAGAGAACTGTCAGAGAGTAACAAAAGCAGATTTATTGTTGCTTTCAGAGAATCTCTATTATTTTGACGACTACATTTCCTAACAGCACACAATTTGTTCCAGATGTTATTACATGTCACAAAAAGCAATACATGTACTAACAGTCACATGGCGATTCCGGCCATGATCAATGAATGTAACACGGAAAATTCTTGGCAGAGCAGCTCTCATTTAAACCTCAGTCAAACCCTTACGGAAATAAATGTTTTGCTTAGAAATCAATGAAAACCTTTATACCGAGAACAATGTCCCCATTAACTTTGAGCAAGGGTATGAGTATTTCTCCTGCAGCTCAAACTTCAGTTAAATAGCAATCAAAGATATCTCCCTCTCTGACAATACTATTTACTGCAGAGACAAAAATGCCAGCCACATTTTCAGAATTGATATTGAAATATTACATGTAAGAAAAACATTGCATTCCTGAAAATTACAGAATAAATTAGAACACTTTTCATAAGTTGATGACGGAGCATTTAAGCAAGTACAAAACTCATCAGGGTTGTTCTCCATTTCAAATCAACTTCTTGTACAAATGGAAACGGCAAAGGCATTGACTATAAAAATCCTATTTCCTTTATCAGTTGTTTTGTAAGTCTTAGTGACAACACGAGTGCAGAAGTAAACAGAACTATTATGTATGCTTATTTAGCATATAATTGAAACCTCACATGCACAATGTAAATATCACGTCACTCTCCTGCGTGCAAATTTCCTGTATTTGAATACAGACGTGACATAAGGGTGAGGACCACACAATCCCAGATGAAAGGCTAAGCCTGAAAGCTTGGATCGAGAGTGACTGTTTATATTTCACTGTAGTGAAGGACCATTGTGATGGACATTTTGTCACATGATATAGTTTTCCCACTACGTTCTTTACTAAAGCACAACCAGGGGATGCCATACACATGTAAATACCTACTGAAAATGAACCTTTAACAGTTTATGGATACACTTTGTAAACTGTAAAAGTGAAAAGTGTGTGTGGTGTGGAAATATTCACATGTTTTGCATTAAGTAAATATTCATTTACAGTTTATGAACATTATAGAAAAGAAGAATATACATATCTATATATAAATTTCAGAATAATTGCCAACATAAAAATTTCCACATCGCAATCAGCTTAAAGGGTAGCAACGCAAATATTTCCACATAGCAATCAGCTTAATGGATAGCAACACGAATATTTCCACACACGAAAATTTCCACTTTTTTGCAGCTAAAAGCCTGTGGATAACCATTGGCATTGACAAATATGTACACTTTCTATGCAATTTGCATTTTACTTGTAAACCTCAGCCTCTGCCAAATTGATTACCATAAACATTTTCATCCCTCTTGTATTCAATTTCACAATTGCAGTGAAATGAAGCCACAGTGTTCTTGAGAAATAAAACACATATATAACCTAGCTTCCTATAGTACTCACAGTGACACTGAAACCCTATAACACAGCACTGTGGAATGTTCAGGTGCTCAGTGAAATCACTGCTCTTACATCTGGATTGTGCAAGTTTGCATAAAGTAGAAAGTTAAAATGGGCGCCCCTCCAATAAAACTGTCCAAGATATATCTACATTCCTTACATTTTCCACAAAACACCAATGTGAACAGCATTTGATACTCTGGTTTAGAAACGTTATGCTATACGTTTGATAACAGCTTCCTGTATATGGATTTTTTTGCTCCTGTACTGATGTACATGTTTCCTGATAAAACATCCAATTACCCTTGAGATGATGGACCCTAAAACAAGTATCTTAACATTCTGAGTTTCAGTTCATTTTAGTACATGTTGATCATTTTTTAAATCGGTTTTCACGTTATAAAACAATTATTGAACTGACTTGCTTCAAAAAAATATTTTCATTTTTCTTGATTGCACATGTACAACAGAACACTTGTATAAGAAGAAATTGGTCAACATAAGACGCGGAGCTATGAAGTCAGTTTTGACTGGACAATCATGGAATGTGAGTCCTAAGGTAATGCATCATCATGTTACCATGGTCAAGAGCTGGTCATGATTATAGAATTAGCATTACTTGGACAGAGATTCATACAAACAATTCCAAGGTTCTACTGTTTAGCAGAAATAAATTAAATCGACTAGTGTTGTATATTTCCACAGTCTGGATTACTAGCTAAATTTCCACAGATTTACTGTTAATAAGAAGACTCAGCAATAATGGAATTCCATTTAGCTTCCGTGTTAATTTTATCACAGGATTATCACAGTTCCTATAGACTGAGTTTACAACAGTTACAGAGCATCTGCCTTAACTATGTAAGGGATTACAATGAATCAATCAATGTTACCAATTACAGTACATTTCACCTAATATCACGTCTGTTAATGTCACTTTTCGGTTATTATCATGTTTTTTTGATGCACCGTTTTTCCTGCTATATAATCTATGCAATTCAATTTTTTTATTATCAGCTGATTTTATGTCGATTTCTCTTAATATCACTTTATTTTGGCCACTGTCACAAAAAAAATACAGGTAAATGGTGGTAATGATTCATGATAAATGCCCTGGGGACCTTCTGTCACACCCTGGATGCATTATGTAAACAATGCCTCTGCATAACAGGGTATTTTTTACACCTGGCTGACTGTCAAACAATAGGTTACACCTGGCTGACTGTTGAACAATAGGTTGACTTACATACTTGTTAACATGATATTCACCTGTGGTTGGGGGAGCTAGGACAGTCTAACATCTGTAAACTTTTCTAATGCCAAGTGTGATGTATTCTTTCAACTGATTATAACATGTGTACTATCTTCGATTACACACTTGCAGCAAATATCTAAAGAAATTAACCTATAAAAAGATGTTACTAGCGAAAGAACGGTATATACATCAAGATATAGGTAAATATTTACCAAGTCTCATGTTTACAATTGAATTTGATGCAGAATACCAGCCAAACACTTGTATGCCTACATCACTACTGCAGTAAACAATCATAATTACGATCGTACTGATCATCATTTTGCTACTAACTATATGAAATGTAACTGCATACTGAAATGAAATACAAATAATATATTTATTTCTATACTTATTTACTTATATCTATATTTCAACTAGAGTAAAGAACAAGGTTAGTTACAAAATATCAATCTCCTTCGTAGAGCCACATCACTTAGGCATTTGACTAAGTTCACTTCCAGTTTTTAGGGCTGAAAAACATCAGAAAATATGTATTCTGTTTATGTCATGTTTCTGTTAATATCATGATTTTCTCTGACAAATGGGAAGTGATATTAAGAGAAATCTACTGTACCAGCACCTGAATGTGATTCTGCTGTACATCTATAAAGGTGATTACCGTTATATCATTAATATCATTATCTGACAGGTTCTATCACACACTGAGGACTAGATTAATACATAATTCTACTTCACCAAGTAGCAACGGTATCAAGATTTTTCTGTCCTAATTGCCAATGGTCAAAGATAAAAAAAAAGTCTATACAGAAAATGTTGGTTATTGTACAAAAAAGATACCACTTAATTTGTTGGCAGCCCTGTGAGTGTATAGGAATGTAGAGGTCAGAAGTTATCTGTGTAATCAGTGTGCGGTTAGGGGATGCATCATTTCAGTCCACCGCCAGGGTTCAGACTGGTAAGCTTTCAGTTTGGCTATTTCACAAGAAAAAAAAATACTTTTATAGAAAACGTCTCCATATTGAGAAATAAGACAATTTCAAAAGTAGACTGGAATCTTACTCAAAACTGTCTCCACACTTAGAAAATATATAATTTCAAATGTAGCTTGGACTGATAAGTGCCTTAAAGCAGTAGAGGTTATTTCTGTATTTAGAAATATGACGACTGTATTCTGTTAACAAATAAATAAATTTCATAGACCAGTGTTTTTTCTCTCCTCAACTCTTCAACAATGCAGATCTGTATACATATAAATACTGGGTTTTTTCAGAAGGTAACTGAAGTGTACACTATACATCAATCATATCAAATATCTCAATTACGTAACTTAAGTTTTAATACACTATTTGCATGTCTTTAGCTTATTTTTACTGTATATTTTCCAAAAAAACCTATACAAAATAGGAAAGGGCTGAAATAAAGATGTCCTATTCCGAGTACCAGGTATGTTAAGCTAACCAGACGTGGTGACATGTGTAGCATACCTAGTAGCACTAAGTACTGTATTCTACAACCCACCATAACAAACAGGAGTTAGTGAGATGTATCCCGTGTACCAGGTGTGTGTTAAGCTATAACCAGACATGGTGACTGTGTAACATACATAGTAGCACTAAGTACTGAATTGTACAACCCACTATAACAAAGTACTGGGTGTGTGTTAAGCTAACCAGACATGGTGACATGTGTAGCATACCTAGTAGCACTAAGTACTGTATTCTACAACACACTATAATAAAGTACTGGGTGTGTGTTAAGCTAACCAGACGTGGTGACATGTGTAGCATACCTAGTAGCACTAAGTACTGTATTGTACAACACACTCTAACAAAGAACTGGGTGTGTGTTAAGCTAACCAGACATGGTGACGTGTGTAGCATACCTAGTAGCACTAAGTACTGTATTCTACAACCCACCATAACAAACAGGAGTTAGTGAGATGTATCCAGTGTACCAGGTGTGTGTTAAGCTATAACCAGACATGGTGACTGTGTAACATACATAGTAGCACTAAGTACTGAATTGTACAACCCACTATAACAAAGTACTGGGTGTGTGTTAAGCTAACCAGACATGGTGACGTGTGTAGCATACCTAGTAGCACTAAGTACTGTATTGTACAACACACTATAACAAAGAACTGGGGGTGTGTTAAGCTAACCATACGTGGTGACATGTGTAACATACCTAGTAGCACTAAGTACTGTATTGCACAACCCACTATAACAAACAGGAGTTAGTCAGATGTATCCAGAGTACCAGGTGTGTGTTAAGCTAACCAGACGTGGTGACATGTGTAACATACCTAGTAGCACTAAGTACTGTATTGTACAACCCACTATAACAAACAGGAGTTATTGAGATGTATCCCGAGTACCAGGTGTGTGTTAACCTAACCAGACGTTGTGACATGTGTAACATACCTAGTAGCACTAAGTACTGTATTGTACAACCCACTATAACAAACAGGAGTTAGTGAGATGTATCCCGAGTACCAGGTGTGTGTTAACCTAACCAGACGTGGTGACATGTGTAACATACCTAGTAGCACTAAGTACTGTATTGCACACCCACTATAACAAAAAGGAGTTAGTGAGATGTATCCCGAGTACCAGGTGTGTGTTAAGCTAACCATACGTGGTGACATGTGTAACATACCTAGTAGCACTAAGTACTGTATTGTACAACACACTATAACAAACAGGAGTTAGTCAGATGTATCTCGAGTACCAGGTATGTTAATTAGCTAACCATACGTGGTGACATGTGTAACATACCTAGTAGCACTAAGTACTGTATTGTACAACACACTATAACAAACAGAAGTTAGTGGCCAGCCTTCACAACTCGGTGGAGTCAGTCTCCCTATCCACTGTGTTGTTGTTCGGTGGCCAGCCTACACAACTCGGTGAAGTCAGTCTCCCCATCCACTGTGTTGTTGTTGTTATGTTTGTAGCTTACACTGACACATAAACCACTCCCCATGCTCCCAGTAACCAATACCTTTTGGTCTGGCTTCATCACAACATGATTTAGCTTTACAGAATGAGTTTCATAATCTCACAATATTACAGCCATCCATAAAAATAGATCACCTTTTCTTCATTTCTGTAAATCATATCTGTCCCGGCATGTGTACATCCCCATTTAAAAAGAACCTTTCAACTAAAACAGGAAACCCTCCAGCTAACCGAACTTGATGAGAGAGTCAAGTAACCTACCCCATCAGCAACCTACTGCATAAATAGATTCATTATAAAATTTCCCTCCGTTATGATTCGTTTATACAGCACATTATTTGGATACATATCCTGTTATAAACAAAACAACACTAACGATAACAGACAAGACATCTCTAGTTTCTTATCAGGATAATTAATTGGCAAGTGCAATTCATAATGTGATGTTATCAATGTTTTAACATTGTAATTTGCTTCCTTTTTTCCATAGTGTCTGTTCCTTGTGATTTTAGAAAAATATTACGCTTAAAAGCTTTTAAAAGGATGACTTTTTTTTACAACAAGTTTTCTTGGATATTTTCCAGTAAATGTTTGGTAGTCAAGCATCTGAAATATACCAAACATGACTGCTGTAAATATATTAACCTTGTCCTGTCTAGGAAGAGCAGCTGTATAAATGGGTAGCTCATCTAGAGGAAAGAAAACCAGTGAACACATACAGCTGACAGGTCAAAGGGGTGGTGTACTTACACAGTGTCTATAAAAAAAATGCCAAAACTAACATATTACATACTAAGCCAAGAGCATGAATAAAAGTCTGTTTCATCGCCAAAAAGTTTTAGAAAATACTCAACCACCTTTCAAACTTATCTTATCCTCTGTTCATAACATGTTCCGAGTCAAAAACATATCTCCACAGACATTTTTCTTTTCTTTGATCAATTCTATATAATGTGAATATAGTCTTTTGATCCGAGATGCTCTGTGAAGTTTGTGAGTTTTCAAAAATAAACCCAAATTGATTAAGACAAGATACATATTAGTTCAGTGGCAAACAAAATATTTCTTTGAAGATTTCTGTCCAATCTATTTATAATTGAAGAGTGTAAGTAAGTTCTTTCTGTGCGAGATGCAAATTAAAGGCGACAAGTTTGACTGTAATTGAAGTCACCAGACACTTCATAGAGATAGTGTTACTATATAATCTACGAAATCCAGAACAAAAAGTCTGGCCAAAGATATATACTACCTGGGAAATGTTCAAGTATTATCACAGTAATACCATGGTTTTATAATTCTGGCAGCAAATCAAAGTAACAAGTAACACGATTTGCTTCCTGTAGAAGTTTAAAACTGAAATAGAAGTTAGATTAGATTGTGTGAGGGTACGTAGAATGTGGACCTGTGGTTGGTACATCTGATTTATCTCAATCAGTACTATGTGGCCCTGAGTCTGTTTTATAATTACCACACAAGCACATCCCTTTTCACTCACTCTCCCCGTCAAACCAATCCCTAAACAAAATGATTATAGCTGATTATCACTTCCCTTTTCCCATAGGTTTGTTTATAATATATATTCTTAATGTTTATCAACAATAAATTCCTTGCAAATAGGCAACACCTTTTTCTGTACTTATAAAATATTGTGGCATAGAGGGATTTAATCACCTGCTAGCCTATATCTACTACATCATGACATAAAACTTAGGTAAAACCACATGGTGTACCAAAATTACTTCAAATAGCAGGAATTCATCAACCAGTATTTGTTTTCAAAATAATATATTTAGTACTGATTTTATGATAAATATATGGTGAATAAAGGTATCGCCAATCCTCTAAACTACTTTCCAGAGTAACCAGTATCAAAAATGTTCCACCAGACCACAAAAATTTGTGAAGTCATGGCCCCAACATGTGCATAATGTATCATACCAGTATTTACCAGACTATAAACATTGCGTTCCTAAAATGAGTGAATATCACACACACACAGATACAATCAGTATACCAGAATAAATCCGTTCCTAATATAACAATATGCACATCATATGCATGCCAACAGCAAGGTTCCCACCAGTTCCCAATTGTTGTCTCGCTGTACTGTCAACAAGTGTGATACCAGCCAAAGATCAAGCAGCAATCATATACTCTGATCGTATCCCCAAACATTCCAAGCTTGGTTCCAGTCCAAGTGTTTTCATGCATTATTGGCATCACCAAAAAGGTTGGAGGCCAATATACCAAAGTAAGCCAGCATATGGAAGCTTGCATCATTACTGATACTTTGGTGCCACCTGTGGGATTTGTGCTGAGATATAAATTGTGGGGGTCCTGTCTATACTCCCCACCCAGCCGGTACTGATCTGAGGAAATATCAAAGAACTTCCAACAACTATCATATGGCTGAGCTACCATTTAACCAGATATTTCAACATGTTCACATAAACCATTAAACACAAGTATGTCAAACACATATAATCAAACGTTAATGGTATATTAGGGGGAAATCTGGCAGTGATCAACTCCAAAACAACCCAGGGTAATTATCACAATTTTATTGTTTAGTGGCAGGAAGAAATCAGCCAACATTTTATAGCATTTTTATCTGAATATTTGCAAGTGAAATCACTAATGAATCCATTCAAGCTGCAGAAAATTACAACATCACAGAAGTGATAATCTAATATGTTATCTTAAAAATCCTGCCAATATTTATGACCGAATTTAAGAATTTTTGCTGCGGTAATAAAATGGTTGTAAGGAAACCAACTGAATGAGACAAAGTGTCAATAATGCTTGACACTACAGAGCTGGATACATAGTGAACGGGGGTAAATGATTGCTGAAAGGTAACACGTGTTATTGACACACAAGAGTTAAGGGTGTCAATAGTAAACAGGCAGACATCTTTTTCAGGAAAAGCAGTAGATCTACCTCAACAAATAAATGTAATTCCTAATTCACCAATAAATATACTCTGAAATCTTGATAACAAGCTGAAGTTTATTTTCTCTCTTACTCAAATCCCATGTTTAGTTTTGAAGCCATTTAAACAGTAAGCTGTTCATGACATATTTCAAGGCTGTCAATTTTTGAAAGCTTTTTAACCGTCATTAAGTCACATTCAAATTATCACAATCACATGTTGCCAGGACCTTTGAACTCACAAGTAATGATGGATAATTAAACATTTCATGGAGCAATGTCAATACCTTCTGCCAAATGATGATCATGTGATGAGCTAGTGAGTTACATATATAGTACAAAGATGCACCAAAGTTTTTGTAAATTATGTTGCAATAGTTAACAAGGCAGCACAAATATTACAAATCCCCTTGCATTCACACATTGGGGCAGTATCTCCTCTAGCAACTGCATTCTTCGATGAATGATAGATTTTTATTCTGTTGAGGAATGAAGTCGATAGAGCGATGAAAATGTTTTTCCCAAAAAGTAAAACGGACCTTGACCTTTAATGCAGCAAGCAACCCAAAACACCAACTTGTTCAAGGCATTGCCGTACCAAAAACTTGCATAAAGTTTCATGAAATTTCATTGAGGAATGAAGTTGGTAGAGCGATTACAAAGTTTTACTAAAAATAGTAACAGTGACCTTGACCTTAAGCATAAAAACCCGAAACACAAACTTCTTCAAGGCATTGCCATACCAAACACTTGCGTGAAGTTTCATGAAATTCCATTCACTAATGAAGTCACTTGAGCGATGACAAAGTTTTTTAAAAATAGTAACAGTGACCTTGACCTTCGACGTAGTAACCTGAAACGCAAACTTGTTCAAGGTATTGTCATACCAAACACTTGTTTTAAGTTTCATGAAATTCTGTTGAGAAAGGAAATCAGTAGAGTGATGATAAAGAGTATAACATACGTACATACGTACAAACAGGTGGAATCCTATATCCCCTCCAACTTTCGTTGCGAGGGGATAATAAGGTGTCAAACACGTTTGGCCTCAGAACTAGAGTAGAACTTTTTACATCAAAACCAAGATTGATGTTCAAGGCTAGCCTTTTTTTAAGACACTTATTTCCAAGATAAATTTGACATAAAAGAATACATGTTAAACTGATTTTGAAATCCATTCCCGGATCCTGTTTAAGCAACCTTCATAGTGTAATGTTACAAACATTCAAAGTTTATCTTTTTTTTGTGCAGAAATATATTAATATTATGTATATGGAATCTTTGACCATTTTGAATACTTGGCCATGCATATCTTATTTTTATTTGATGTAATAAGATGAAAATATCAAAATTCCAAAATTTTCCTTGATATATGATCAAGCTAATTAGACCTGATAACAACCAATTCCAGACATACATGTAAAAGGAATCGTTTTCACAATTGGCACTGGCTTCAACCATTTGGGAAACAAAAGAAAAAACTCCCCTGAATATCAAAGGCCACATTTGCAATCAATAGCATAATACATATACAGCACAGAAGTCCCCAGAGACCTGATTGAGCCAATTCACCAGGACATTAAGGCTGACTTGTGTCCAGGTTCATATTCAAAGGTCATCCTAACTACAGATATCTTCCCTAGAACTATAGCTGTCTAGAGACAATTACAACACCATTAAATCGCCATACAGAAAACATAGGCCCAGTGCAGGGAGTTATCGATACCCAGTCTGGAGGGGGCTAGGGGGGAAGAATGGTAGGGGGAAGGTTCACAGGTTATATTTGATCTATTATGACAGGAACTCACTAAAGTCTTGTTGCCCAGGACCTGTTTTATTTGAATAATTAGGTAAGAAACCAAAAAGAACTCTATCCGGTACTAAATCGTCAGTGGTAATGCCCATCTCATAAACATTCATTAAACCAGCACTATTCATCGATGGTAATAGATATATACAAGGGACTACAGTTGTTGTGTACCGATAGCATGACTCGCTTTGAGAATCAGTATTTTCCAGTCCTCCTTGGGATTTACATACATTTATATGAGTGACAGGATCATGAAAGCCTGTGTTGTTTCAAAGTAAATATTTTTCAAAGTTTTCAAAGTTTAAACCCAAGCTGAGATCTGACCCTTATGCACCTTTTACATCTACTTAATTCTAATGGAAGTTTATCTAAATGACTAATTTGGAATATCAACAATATTCTGTTACTTACTCTTGTGCAGGAATGATTTAACTAATACAAATTAAAACTGATTTAGATCAATTAAGATTTTTTTTTTCTGGTACAAATATTTTATAATCATAAACTGTTAATTGTTACTGTACCACACTTGATTCTGATACACTGTACGCATGTAGATCTGTTTGTACCTAATAGCCAGTCCTTTCATCCAAAGTAGAACACATTAATAAAAGTGCCCATTGACCAATAAAGTACCGTCAAAACTATCCACTTTTCCAATAAGTTTGGTAAGATCCAATATATATGTATGGCAATATCATTAGCAACCAGCTAATACAGTAGGCTAGATACAATTCCTATACCCGCATTATCATTGATGCTAACGATTAGTCAATCTATGATCATCTGTAAATAGAATTTGTATAGGATGTTATATGAGCAAATTAAATGTTCTGGTTATAACTATGGTATCTTGTACCTTGTGAACAGCCTTTACAATTGATGAAGGTGATATCATTTAACAGGAAACAAGACATAGCCCTGTGACCCACTGACTGGTCACATTCTCTCTACCGATCAATAACTTTCTGTCAACAACATGGGAAAATGGGATGCAGATCTATCATCATTAGGTGACCATCACAATGTAAAGGATATCCAGTTCTTAGACAGATGCGTTTATACCGTGACCAATATTGTGTCGTCAACATTCCGTTTGTAATGGTCACTTCTATCTACTGTATCAGGGACAGGAATGCTTTCCTTTATCAGACTCATCTTATAACTTTGCAATCATGCTATATTATGTGACAATGGATGGTAAAATCCCTGACCAACTATTTATTTAAACTTAAGTGAATCTTTGCATGCATGGCGGCTAGAATGGGTTCGAGACTTATTCTTTTGGCCATTTTAAGGACCTAGATGCTGAATGTACTTCTTTCAAAACAGTGTTACTAAGTTTTCTAGATAAGAGTTCCATTTTCAAAACATACTGATTTGGCAACTACTATTCCTCCTTTAGAAAATTGATAGTTTGTCTAAGCAAACTTTTTTTTTTTTAAAAGGTGAAAAAATTATAAGCAGAATAACCTACATCTTGCTTAAGAGCAGCTTAAACTGTTATTTCATGCTATCATTTTGCCAAATAAGGAGTCACTGTAAGTACATTTAGACATTTAAATTTTGCTAATGTGGTGTTTGATTAGAACATTTAAAAGGTTGAAACTATGCATAGGGACATGACAGAAAGATCATTGGTTGTGTTGACTACTCCAACTTTTGCATTAGTACCATCCCCCTGCGGCCCTGCCTACATTCTTTTTATCTTCTGCTAAAAGGCAAATACTACTTGAGATGTATTTTTATTATTGTATTGTATGTACTTATCTTCAGAGGAATCACAATAAATGTGAATGACAGACAGCCTGTAAGCTATGTGTGCTGATCCCACCTCATCCTGGCATGAGGACATACCAAAGGAGAAATCTGGAAGTCGTTTTTCACCAGACACCTCTTACTTATAAACCTACTGGGCGAACTTGGCCAATGTTCAAAAACCCTATGTCATATCTTGCATAACTTTCCCAGGCAAACCCCCACCAGTACAGAGCACCGTGCCTACATGCATGCATGTCACTCTGTCTTGTGCTTTAACAATTAGACGCCTGAACAGCCCTTGTTCTGTATACCCTACATGAGATAATCACAGACTGAGTTTTACCTAACGACTGCCTCCAAGTGTCTACCTGGCATCAGCTAAAGCTTAACCTCCATTCACGATCCCATTGTAACCATGGCTTTGAGGTTTTTGTTGCTGTAGCAGCTACGTGTGCAATGGTTTATAGAAGTCACAGGTGTGCAATTATGTTCCTGCTACTCTCTCCAATAGGTTATTTCTATGTTTCAGTTTAAAGGCACGAGGTACTTTGCCCACAGTAATTTGTTTTCAGGCTTGGTTATGAAGCTTAAAGACAACCTAAAAATGTTTACACTAGTATATTAACAGAATGTATATAAAGTGAAAAGAAGCTGCTCATGATGCTCTTGTTTATTATTTGATCAACTTGATTTATTTTGCTCAAATTACCTTTCAAACTGAATCTGGGTGTTTTTTTTTATTTTTGAATGTTGAGAACTAACATTAGCATTAACATAACTTAAATATGTGCATGACATAAAACAAACAGGGCACAATTGCACACTAAATAAAGATTAAAAGCTTTTCATGATCTTACATATGTATACAGCCTGGCATCTTTGAGGGAAAATATTCCAATGATATTAACAACTCAGATATCTCTCTGTTTGTCGTTTTGCTGGCAATTGGGTTTGGTTTGTTTGGTGTTTTACGTCCTATTAACAGCTTTGGCCATTTAAGGGCGTGCCAGGTTTTTGGTAGTGGAGGAAAGCCAGGAAATCCCCCGACTTACGGCCAGTACCTGGCGACTGCCCCACGAAGGCCTCAAACCTGCGACCCAGTGGTGGATGGCTAGTGGTAGCAGAATGTCAGACGTCTTAACCACTTGGCCACCGCAGTCCCTTTTCTGGTAATAACATCCAACTGTTTTTAATTCAAGATTACTTGAATTCTTGGTGATAACCTTTCTCCTTCTATTCATGCAACCAACACTTTTGGCTATGAAAGAGATTGACCTACCTCAGCATTCTTGAGGGACTTGATAAGTATCTGTACGGTGTCCTCATACGATCTGCCTGTCATTCGCCCTAGTTTCTCATACATGGCTCCTAGACACGCAATGGCAGCACTGTCAATGACAAAGATGGTGAAAATGATTATCATTATCTGTAAATTTAATTCATTTTTCACAGGCAAAACAATATTTTTCCACATAGTTTTCCCTATTATTTCAATTCCTGATTAATGACATACCACAAAGCTATCAATATTAAAATGCTGTGGATGATTTTGGGAAATAAATGATGTCGTCACTGTGGAAGACATTGTCTTGTGTTTGAAAATCCTATGTATGTATCAACTTTAATATACCATTCCACCTCATTCATTTCAATTATCTACATGTAGTCATGAAGCAAACTTAAGTTATACTCTAATCAATCTTTAGACACTTAATTGTTAATAAAGCTTCTTGAAATAGTTTCACACAGCCTTCTCACAGCTAGGGTCAATATTTATTTGTAATTTAAATTTCCTCAAAGCATAAGAATCAAGTTGTATCAAAATTAATTAATATAATTCATCTTCTTTCCATTTTTCTTCAATGTTAAGATGAAAACTTACCGGGTTACCTTTGATTCAAAATAAGCACCAGTTTTCTCATTGTCAGAAAAACAATTATTACCATTGTTCGGGTATAAAAACATTTTGTGTCAAAGTCTGACTTTACAACTTTTTATTAATTCGGCTAATGAAAATTCAAAGAGCTACAGATAAAGTACCACAAAATGTCAGTATTATCCAAGCTCAGAACTTTTTGACAATTGGCCAGTATCCTCAATTCTGTTAAAGTAACACAAAATTGAATTTTTGAGTAGCTGTTATTTCTACTGTCTTGACAAGTTGTATACGTATGATAGTTCATGTGGCGTTAAATATGTGATTCCGGCATTGCATGTTATTCAGATTTAAAAAAAAAGACCTTTTTAATTTTATACTTGTAAATTCCTTTTTCTAAAAAATAGCATAAATTGCACTGCCACAAAAATTACCCTTCATGCCACATACAATCTCTTTTGGTACACCAATCAGAGATGTTATACACCTAAACCACACAAACCACCTGCTGAACAAGATCAATTTAAATTGTAATCTCAGCACAAGCTGTTTTTCTTAACTTACATTCACCTAAAAAAATGCAAGTTTTCTTAGGAAAGTTCTACGGTACAGATTAAGCATTAATTGAATACATTTTTATATTTATAAGGTAAGCTTACTAAGTCAACTCGAAAGATATTTGTGAATGTTCTAATCCTGTCGAGATATAATTCTGCACCGACTGGCCATTCTGTACCTGTCTGATATTCCCAGCATCTTGCGTACAATATTTCAGGTATGCTTTTTTTTAACTGTTGAATACACTATCTACAAGAAATCCTGGAGAGCAGACTTGTGTTACAGCCCGGGAGAGATGGACAGGCATCAAGACTTGATGGTTATGTTAGTAACTTAATCAAAGGATGTTGTAGCCTGGTATCAACTGCTGAGGAACCTGTGAACGGATGCTCTAAGTGTTTACACTGAGCTTGTCATGGTATTGGAATCAGATGCTGGTTGTGTGAGTTAAAAACAGCTACAATTAACACTCCTTGGCCCCAAATGACGTAATTATTAAGGGTGTTGTCCATATTGCAAATGAAGAGGAATTTTTAGGTAGCTTTTAACTTCCATGAAACCTGATTAAACCCAACATCTTTGGAACCATCAATTACATTTCTAAATAGATACATTTCTGGTTGATACAGGTTCAGTAGCCATAGGACTGTAAATAGTTAGGACGTATACAAAGGACTGGTTTATACAGGTTTTCAAATTAGGCAGTTTCAATCGACAAAGGAATGTATAAATTGAGACATATTTGGAACATCTGGTTTAAAAGTTGAAAGGCATTTATACAGGTTTACAGATTAAAAGAGTATTCCATTATATGTATGCTGCTATAATGGTTGTTTAGCTTATAAAATGTATGTTTACATCGAAAAAAACCCATATAAATTGGAATATAATATAAATATTTATGCTGGTGTAATGTAAACACCTTGGAAAATGCAAGAGATGAACTTGTTTGTTCAGGGTGAAGGTACAGACACAGATCAATCACAACACCTAGACGGAATGTATTTCTTATGGATAGCTTTGAGGGAAGAAATATTTGTTAGGATGATGTATGTTCCTGGAGACTTACAGACGAGTCGGGAGATAACTGGGTGAATCATCTTTGTTCTTGATGATGTCGTTACATTTGTTTATAGTGTTGAACAGTTCGAAGGTATCGCCAACACTGAACAGAATGGCAAGGTTCCGTGCCAGCAGTTTCCGGCTTGGCGGCCCAGGAGATTCACTGATCTGATTGGTCAACTGCTCCACAAGTTTCTTCTGTTTCTCCTTAATGTCCGACTGAAAACAAAATAATGAAAAAGAAACACCTTTAATTTGGACACCACAAAATGTAACTATGGGGCAGGAATTGGCCCGTGCTGTGTACATTACAAGTAATTATTGGCAGTGAAGTAATTTCCTGTGGGCATCCAGCTATGATTGTCTGCGCACACCATTAACATCACATGCAGCTTCCATAACCCTAGCCATTATTCACATGACCCAGTTATCTTGATCTAGATTACACACGGGAGATCCAAACAGATACAAATAGCCCTACACCTATTGAAGTTCCGCTGATGCTACCTTTATATCATTTTAACAGGTGCACAAGTTCTCTTTCCACTCCTGAACTTTGGTAGGTCTGATTTACTTCTATACATACCATAACCATTCCACATACACAACCACCTTCAAAAAACCTCAAGCTATGATTAGATCAGATACAGTATATTTCCAGCGTTGTTTCATATTGAATGAATGTAAGGATATCTTCATTATGTATTTAATGGGTTTATAACTGATAAACGTTTTGATACTTTTCATATTTGCTAGCCTAAGACACTTTTTATGCTGCAGGCTAATTAATCAGTATCCCTCTCTTTCTTTATGACTAACATAGTTTGAACGGACAAAAAAATCGCATTCACAGTGTAAAATAAGTTGCATTGTTAACAACTTCTTTGCATGCTGTTATAGTATACAAAGTTTCATTGAAATTAATGCAGTACTTCAGAAGAAGTAGTCTTGACATATTTTTATTTTACAAAAAGGGGCATAACTCACTTGAGTTGTTAAAATGAAAAATGAATTAAATGATTACCAAGAACCTTATAGTTTTATAACATATAAAGGGTTGTTTTTACAATATTGTTATTTTCATATTTTTCATTGTAAGATAAAAATATCTTTACAAGTGACACTACAGACTTTATAATATTCAAACTACAAATTCAAAACCATGAGATTATTATTTACATCAGGTGAAATACCAGAACACAGATCTAGAATAAAATGACATTCTGTGTGGAGATCAATAAACAGTAATTGCATGGAAATTATCTTTTGACCTTAATTATAACTAAGTTCGGATCAATAAATATTGTACATATACACCTGAGTAACGGTACATTTCCCAAATTAACCCTACAATGATGATAGATGTAGACGGAAGGAAGTGAAAATTGGACCTCGGAAAACCATAAATTGCTCCACACTTTACCTTTATTCTAACTGAAGCTCTGAACTGAGCTCCATGAGCTTGGAAACATTTAGCTAAATTCTTCAACTGATCTTTTTTCAACTTAAATGTATTGCAAACTAACTTTAATAAAAATGTTGCCTGACTCAAATCATTTTGAATCATAAAATGTGAGTTTTAATGTTTATTAAAATATCAATTTTTCATCTTTTACCTTTATATGTCTCTAAGTTGAGGAAGCTTGCATTGATAGAACTGATCTCTGATCAACAGAGCTAAATCCTCTCTAGCCACTTTAGTTAAGCACCCATATAGTGGTCAAGCTACAATAAATATCAATGACCAACACAGATAGTACATCTATGTTAAGGGCCACTTGTCCTCAATCATATCCCCAGTATGAATGTGGACATGGACTTTGTTAGCCGATTGACAAGACAAATCAATTAACAAGTGGGTATTAGCTATGGTGTTCAGGGTAAATCTTCAGGATCTGTATTATGAAAAGCTGGATGCTTTTCTCTACTAATACAGAATAGAACAACCCTATCATAGGATATCAGATTCTAAACCATTGCTGGCTGGCTTTTTTCAGAGCTTGCTTGATATCTCAAGTCAGATCTGTCAAATAAAGCCTCCAAGGGGACCTAATAACTATCTGACTGCTGAATTCATCTTGATATTGACTTTTTATAGCCATCCATGAATCATTCCAGTTTCTGCTTCAAGTAGGACAACAGCCGACAAAGCTCAAAGAAATAACAGCTTTTATTTTTATTTCATTTTCTTCCTTTTCTGAGAACAACATTTCTTTTAGTGTAATTGCTTTAAAGTTTCACTGGTGCAGAATCAATACTTGCCAACATTTAAAAACAATTACTGGGGAGAAACTGCATGGAAAAAATTAATAATGTCCGAAGAGTACATACTGATGCCTATTTGACAAAATAATAGCATAAAATACAATAGTTTCAGTTGCTCTATACAAAGAATTGAATATACAGTATTATATAGAATTTTTTGTTGATTTCAAAATGCAAAGTTGAAAATGAAAAATAGAGATTCTATTTCTGTAACAGGAATATTCAGCATCTTTGGTCAGATGCTTGAAGAGACATTTTGTAGGAAGAGTTGACCGAGAAAAAATAAAAGGCTGAAATGAAAAGGGTGTTCACAAGGATCTATATTAAAGCAAGATCGATAATTTTTCCAGAGCACATAGGTTGCACATTAGACAAGACATTTTATATTCTAAAACAGGAAATGCCAGGACCAAATAGATTGTGAATGCAGATTAGACAAGTGTCTGTTTAGACAGAATATGCTGTAGTCCTCTCATATTCAATTATATAAACACACTGAAGTCTATGTGTGTACACGATCCTATCTGGTTATGGCAGAAGACTGGCACAAAAAACATATACACTGCACCGTGTTCACAGCAAATTTGTTTTTTCTGAACCAATGTCCAATTCAACATTTCATATCCATTTTCATTTTTATCTCCAGGGAACAAATTAAAGTCATCAGGATTTTGAGGTGTGCCATATCTTCACACAGTATAAAACCTACTTTTTGTGCAGCGATGAGGACCTTATCCAGAAACCGGAGCCATTCAAAGACAAACACTGGTCGTTTGTTCTCAGGAATTTTTTTCAGTGCCTCCTCATTAAGGAGGAGGCTATGTGCTAGCTCCATCATTGAAGGTTCACAACTGTCCTCTGGATCTGAAACAGAAAATGGACCCAGGAAAATCAATATTTTTGAAATTAACCAATCATATGACAATCAATCATATTTATCAAGGGATAAAGCATTGTCACATTGTAGTCATGCACAAGGAACCATATGATGCTAAACACTTAAAAACTCATATATAGTATAAAGGAGCATCATGCATCCACACTCATTAATCCAGAAAATTTACTTTCTGGGCACCACATTTCTAGAGATACAGATCTATTAATACACATACACGACAACTTTTGTTTTATAGATTGTCCAGATTAACACCTGCTTGTCATGCAGTAAACAACCTCAGTTTACAGCTGGTAGTACTTAAATAGAAGCTATACAGTGTTTTATATATATAGTCCTGTCACACCATTCATCAAACGTTTTAAAACAAACATAAACCACATCAGCATGTGTCCATCATCTCAACAGCTATGCATAGATACAATGTACCACAGTTCCTTTTTATAGGTTGATTAGTCACATATATATATTTAATTGAAATATAACAATTACATGTACTGTATGTGTTGTTACCCTGTAAGTGGTGATCAAAACAGTGATGTAAGCTACAGGAATGTTTAATTTTGCTGTCCCTATAACCGAGCTCCACACTCTGGCTGTACAATGCACACACAGGAATGTTCCAAATGTAAACATGTACGAAAACATGCAATTGCTGTATACATTCACGTGGCTTTCTAAATTACCAGCAGGTAATCAGCCTACAGCCAGTCGTTCAAACTTTTGTTTGTTATACATGTATATATATGATTTAGGTAAATTTTTGCAAAAAAAACACCTATAACTTCTATGTAGAACTCTTGCCTTTCTGTTAGGTAAAAATTGGCATCTATCTTATCTACCACACATTTACATGTAAATGCTGCTCATGTTGTTCCCACCACACTTCATAATAACAGTTTTTTTTTGTTATTAGAAAACTTTTGTTTTTTGAATAATCCCATCATATAAGCATGTATGATGGTGCACCATAAGATAAAGTACATGAAAGAGAAGTGTGTTGCATATCACTCCTATATTAATAACAATTATAACATCATCCTTTGTAAATGAACAACTACAATGAAAGTTTTAATAAGTACACCTAATGAACATTAAAAAATGGCATCACACAATATTTCCTATGTTTTATGTTCAGAGTACGAACCCTGTAATGTGTGCACATCTAAGATTTCATCAGTTTGACAAACTGACCAGTGCGCTGATAACATTTAATTTTACAGGTGCCTCATAGGAGACATCACTGAAAAGGGAAGAGAAGAAAGTGACAAAAGTAAAGATACAGATCCCAAGTATTGCAATCATGGAAGGAGGCAGCGGATCAATTTCCGTTTCTTCTATGTCCCCTAAACAGACGACAAAGAAGATCGAAACACCCACTCCACCCCCTTCCAATTCTGCAATGCCCAATCTTAGTTACTTCTTACGATAACATGCAGAGGGATAAAGATACAGCAGGCGTATTCGTCTCCACCCCATTCATAACCTTCAATCTGATACAAGGTCATGAAGGGACAGTCTCAAGGTCAACAGTATTAGTACTAGTGCACCACATGGACAAAATGGTCAATGGGGGTAAATAGTTTTGTTGAATAATCACATCCTTTTAATTGATGTATAAATGAGCTAAAAAAAACACAAATATTGATATTTTCTGGTTATTGTTTCATCAACAGGAACGCCCTTCCAACATATCTTAACTGAAGATTTATATCAACAAGATACTTGGGCAAGTTTTGGACATACTTGCTCATGAATTCTGAAGGAGTGTTCCAAACATCTAGACTAGTACATGTATGCAAATAACTGGAAATATATCCTTACTAACTCATACACTTTTGCCTAAAAAGAGAATACTTAGGAATATTATTATATTTCCAAAGCTCTTTGACCATTGATTTTAGAAAGAACAGTTTTCAGTATATTCTGTACTAACTCATCCAAATCCAGTATGTGTATCATACCAGCCACCCTGTACCTACCCACTACCCTAAGATAGGGGTGATCCTGAGGTGAGGTCAGTTAATCAGCCTCCTACCATTTAGCCACATGCATGTACTGACCAGCACTGAAGGTCAGTAAACACAGTCTAGGTAAACATCTGCTATCATTTAACAAGACTGGACTTCCTCCCAATCAAAACACTCCATCATGTAGGAGATGAGAGATGTAGATCAAATACAGATAGCCTGATAGCTGTTCAGCTCAGCACCCACAGATTTTCTCTCATTATCAGACTGATCCGCCATTCATTTTTTTCATCACTTTACAACTAGCGGCGCAGATTCTAATCTGGACCCAAAATTAGGAACATACATGGTGTATATGCTTTGGTATGAGAGGAGAAATTGAAAGGGCAAATCATGGAATTTTCTCATCTGGTTGATGAAAATCTAAATATTTCAAATAATTGAGAAGTTGGCCTGTCTTATAATTCTTATCAGTGAAAAATGCCGCTGATATGTGTCATGCAGAATTAAACCTCAGTGAGTCTACTGATTTAGGGTTATCATGTTACTAAAGTGATTCAGTATTACATGTCCACAAACAGGATTCTCCTTATCACTCTGCTCAATTATGAAGTAGATCCTTAACAAAGTACATCTATACATTATAATTTATAATTTATAAAGAGTGAAGTATTTAATGACAACAGACACGAGTACTGTCACTCTTGTGTAAGGGAAGGTAAATAAAATCAACTTGTTTGTCCTTTTATTCCTTAACTGTACATGAATATTAATATTTACATAAAGTTTAAGATCCCTGTCCACTTCACTTTTCATACCATATTACTTAACACTTTCTGCAACCATAGCAAGAAAACATGGCACAACTTTTAATTCAAACAGTGGCACAACTTTAATTCAACCCTCATGCTTCCAGCTATTATAAACATCATCAAGACCTCAGCAGTAGGGCACCAACAGAGTTTTGCCCCTGTTTACACAAAATACCTCCACATGTTTACTTCCTGTACAGCCTTATACCATAAAAATCTACTTGACAACTTGGCAGTTTAAGATATATATGGAGCTAGTTATTAGGCTTTTGAATTTTAATAACATTTTTTTTTATTAATGAGATCCTGTAATCACTGCCAGTAAAAAGCTGACATATTGTATTTCAAAACAGGATCAACTTTGAAAGCTCTTTTAATAGAACACTGACATGTAAGCAAGGGTCCTGCATTACAATGAGTGTAAATTTAAACCAGTGATCGTCTTTGATTTAGGAATAGGGACTAATAGCCTGGAAGATCTCAACCAATCAGAAGCTATGATGGCCATCTTGGATTATTTGATCCAGATAATATGTTGACCTTATTCAGCATGTGCAATATCATCTAATCACCAATTACAATTAAGTTTAAAGAGAATTTTACTAATAAATCATAAATGTTATATATATGTCTCAGCCACACAGAAGCAACAAAGGATTACCTTAACTCATTCACCCCTGAAATTTCATAATGAACTATATTCCATCCTTTGAACTGGAAGGGTTCAAATGTGTGTTCAGGGGTGAATGAGTTAACCTTGCAGCCAGCAGCCATACTGGATTTCCAAATCCAGGTAATGTTATGTTTATCACACAGGAATCCACCAAATACTAATTAGTTAATTGCCAAAGTAAAGACCGGCAGGTCAGGAAAAGCAGTACAATGAACTTTTGACAGTGTGCCTTTAGTGTAGTAATCCTGTTAACAGTGACTTGACCTTGACCTTAGGAACTTACTTAACCCATATTATCACAGTGTATCTCTCGAAACAAAAGTGTGGATGGACAGAAAGACAGACAAACAGTGTGATAACAAAACTACTGGGGATCCACATCTCTGATGAAGGGCCCTAGTTACTACCTACAGTGTCAAATTGGTGAATGATCTCCCTTCTATGAACTACATGTAACTTGTAAGGCCCCCTGGGGTGAATGCAGTTAAAACAATAATACATTAATAGTCACATCTATTTAGAATTATCATTTATACATAACAACAATGAATGCAAATATCTAATGTTAACCCCATCAGCATTAATTGATCTTTGCCATATTCAATTAAAGAGGAATTACTATCAGATTCCATTCAGAAAGACAAAATACTGTTGCACTCTTAAAGGTTATTTAAATGTCTGTGATCTTGATAGGACTGCTACCATTAATATACCAGACCTTTCACCAAGCAACCTCTGTTGGCCTTTCTTGTCTGTGATTGATGAGACCAACAGAGGCTTCCTGTGTGGGACCATATATCTGCGTTATTGGTTCCGGATACCTGTATCAGCAGGTATAACAATCACTTGGTAACACCTGGCCAGACCCGTTCACCTGTCGTCCCTCCCTTAGATCACACCACTAATAGTGCTTGTCTCTCGTACAGGAACAAACTGCTGGTTCGCTTCTGCAGGTTTCACGGAAGCAGTCTACATTCTCAGACCAATCTGTCTAAAACATGCACACACAAAAAAAACCTGGTTCACTTCCTAAGGTTTTGCAGAAGCATTTTAAATTCCTTTCATGCCAACAGCACACACTACATGTATGTAGCTAGTTTCGTATCAAATCTCGACATTGATAAAATTCCAGCCTAATTTTGTAACTTTCTACAATTATTTTTGCAATAGTCTTTCATCAATGATATAACAGTGGAAAAATTACATTTCTAAATTATCATGTGAATATATTTTTACTTACAGAAGTTATTCAATTATTTTTTAAGTATTTTTTAATAACATCTAGTAATTTGATGGAAAAGAACAAGACAATCAACAGAAATAAGCATACACATGTATACATACAATCTAAGCTGCATCTCGAGCAATTTAGTAGCCCTACATAACTCTATGTTAAGCAAGCCAGTACAGGCCTCAGCTCTAAAGACTGTTTTGATTTAAGGATAAACAAGAATCATCAGATCTTTCAATTTAAGTATATTGATGAGGTACATTTACTCCATCAGGTAGATTGGTATTGATTCTATTGTTTAAATCGGAGATAAACTTTTTAGCCGGATGGTTTTCAGGGGAAATGAAAGGAGAAATTATGTAATTCATTTTCAACTACACAGCACATTTTGTTACATTATAAAGTCTTAGGTGACTGGGTATCATGTTCATGCTTCCGGTTGTTAATGTACGCTCTTGATCATGTTCTACCTCTATACAAAACCAACCCCTTAAATAGAAACTCAAAAACAGCCTTTTTATCACAGGGAATAGTCACCTTCGACTTCTTCAATTTCAAAAACTGGTGTGTCCATGATCAGTTATAATGCCACACACATCAAAACAAGAATAAGACCACATGTAGGAATACTAATCCAGGTCTTTGTCCAACTATCTCCATCAAAAAAAGTTAATCCAAGCATGAATACACAAACTGGATAAAATCCCAATGTAAGTACAGTGGGTTTTGGCCAGATTTTGATATAAGACTGCCGATAACAGAACTGGGTAATCCAGAGTCCACCGACTATCAGATGACTGCAGTCTCCAAGATCTGCCACTGTACTGGGGGTACACACAGCACTGGAACTATGGTGGAGGCCCAGTATTGTACACAAGTATATCAGTATCCTCACCAGTGGTATAAATCACATATGTAAATAGACTAGTGATGAACAGTGGTACCTACAAAACTATTAGTCTCATCATCATCCAGTGCAGTTACAAGGCTACTGGTACTGATCACAGATCTTGTGTACACAGTGGTACAAAAACCCAACTCAGTGTTGTCTGGATGCTGATAATGCCTTATCACATGTCCTGGTTTTGACAGCCAGTCTGCCTAGTTGATGAAGCTGAGGCAAGTCAGCACGGATACAGTTACATAGAAACACTATCATTGTGTGCCTTATCACAGGGATATACCTTCTCATATGTCTAGTCTCCCTAATTATCCGACCAGGGACAAGTAAGCCCAAACTCTGAAATCACACCTAATATTTGCCCCATTTTCAGTCTGTACACTAAACGCATTTTATTTTTGTTCTTTCTCTAAAAATACCTATGTATATAAAGGGACTATGTCTGTGTTGTGACTGTCAGTCCTATTCTCCAGTTTGTGGATCTGGTGGCCTACTTCCCAGTGAATAACGACTCTGCCCTAACATCAAGATTGTTCATTATATACTGTAACTGATAGCGACAGTCCCGCCTCCCTGAGACCCTGTGAATTTTCTCCCTACCCTGTAAAGAACTTAAACAACTGTGACATGTACTGCATTCACTCAGTAAAACTTTCCATAAAAGTTTCCATATTCCCTTTAATATCCATTCTTCAGTCAAGTACTACCATAAATATTACACAATATTTCCTGATGTATTGAAATATTTAGTGTGCCATCCCCATTATCATCAGAGGGATTTATTTGTAGCCAATAGTCAGTAAAAGAATACCTTCCTAATACATGTTCAGATATCTCACTGGAATATTTCTCGAATATCAATGCAAAAATCACTTTATTTTCCCAAAATCATGCTTTTTGTGTGCAATAATTTTGCAAAGGTACAAGGCAAAGGCCCCATTGTACCACAGAGCTGGTGATTAGACCTCCCTCCAGCCTATTGTGATATAACATGTACTACACGTGCAGTGACTGTACCACATAGCTGGTGATAAGACCTCCCTCCAGCCTATTGTGATATAACATGTACTACACTGTACCCGAGCTGATGATTAGCCCTCCCTCCCGCCTATTGTGATATACCATGTACTACACTGTGCCACATAGCTGGTGATTAGACATCCCTCTAGCCTTTTGTGATATAACAACATGTACTACACTGTAACAGAGCTGGTGATTAGACATCCCTCTAGCCTTTTGTGATATAACATGTAGTACACTGTTCCAGAGCTGGTGATTGGACCTCCCTCCAGCCTATTGTGGTATAACATGTACTACACGTGCAGTGACTGTACCACATAGCTTGTGATTAGACCTCTCTCCAGCCTATTGTGGTATAACATGTACTACACGTGCAGTGACTGTACCACATAGCTGGTGATAAGACCTCCCTCCAGCATATTGTGATATAACAACATGTACTACACTGTACCAGAGCTGATGATTAGACCTCCCTCCAGCCTATTGTGATATAACATGTATTACACTGTACCACAGAACTGGTGATTATACGTCCCTCCAGCCTATTGTGATATAACATGTACTACACTGTACCAGAGCTGGTGATTAGACCTCCCTCCAGCCTATTGTGATATAACATGTAGTACACTGTTTCAGAGCTGGTGATTAGACCTAGCTGGTGATTAGACCTCCCTCCAGCCTATTGTGATATAACATGCACTACACTGTACCAGAGCTGGTGATTATACGTCCCTCCAGCTTATTGAGATATAACATGTACTACACTGTACCACAGAGCTGGTGATTAGACCTCCCTCCAGTCTATTGTGATATAACATGTACTACACTGTACCAGAGCTGGTGATTATACGTCCCTCCAGCTTATTGTGATATAACATGTACTACACTGTACCACATAGCTGGTGATTAGACCTCCCTCCAGCCTATTGTGATATAACATGTACTACACTGTACCACATAGCTGGCGATTAGACCTCCCTCCAGCCTATTGTGATATAACATGTACTATATGATTGTGAAGCAGGATAATGATGGTACATGCTCAGTCCGCGTGTTGTTGTCAACATTAACAAAGAGATGTGTTTTTATCATAGCTCTGTCTACTGATTCACAACGTTAACCTCACATTATAGACAATACTTATACACGTGTATAGTTTTTGACATGCAACTTTATAAAAGCCTACTGCCAATGTTCAATTGTGTGGTTGTAATTTTTCGGTTATTTGAGGAGATAGCAACAAAGAACTTTGATAACAAAATGGAGCCAACTAGACAGTTTATTTTCCTAACGTATACAAAATGAAATTTTTAGTTATATGTTTTCCCATCTATGGTATGATTATACAGAAGTAGATTACTGTATTTATGGGTAATTTTCATGATGTTTCAAATTCATGTTTTTTTGCTGTAGGTATAGCTCTATAGAAATTAACAAATTCTCTAAAATTTCTAACAAATACATATATATGACAACTTCACAATGGTCTTTGGATCACAATAGGAAAATCAAGGCCAACATTATATGTCTGTATATATATCTTCAACTTTCGTTTTTGACCCATCAAAATAATGTCACTTATTATAGCCATGCACTAATCACTCTTTTCTGTTGTTATTCTGAAAATCAACATTTCAACCTGAATCCATATAGTAAGATTATGCAACTGATCTGCATTCCAATGAAAACAAATATGATTTAAGTAAAAAATATAAATTATCATTTTCAACTCATGAACAATGATTTAGTATTATAGTATACAGTATACAAGATTCTTAGAGATCAAGCACTGTGCAGTACATGCATATCAGTATTTCAAAATAGCAAAATGACCTATTCCATATAAAAAGATAACAAAAGCTCCTTTTCAATGTTTGTTTTTTTTGCTGTTATTTCTGACTTGGGTTATCTTTCATGATGTGAAAATTTACGGAGAATCTCAAACATTTGCACTGTAAAATGAGACCGCAAGGAACGGTGAGAAAATCTAATATTACAGTGCCATAATAATCAACTGACATTTGAGACATAGCTCCTCTACTGCAATGTTGGACGTAAACCAGACTTCCCCTCACATACATTAAACAAGGAAAACACTTTTCCCAAGTTCTCGGGCAATCCAGTTACCATTATCAGATTTCCTGACGATATGATTTAATTTGATTAAACGTTTTATGAGATATGAATTGATATGCTAGCTGGATTATCAGGAAGAGTTCAAAATTCCATTAAACTTTGATTTCCTTGCTTCATTCATAATAGTAATTTTTGAAATTGAACAATATATTGGGTTACTGAAATCCAATGAAGTTAAATGAATCATTTGAAAACTGAAAACATCAATTCAAGATTGTGTGTGCAAACAGCAATTCAATCAACATTATGTCGTGGGTTTTTTTCTTTCTTTTTTCTAACCTCTTTAGAACTTTAATTTTGAAAATTCTAAAGTGCATCCTTCTCTGTCAAACAATTGAACCAAAACAATAGCCATGATTGGAAATTATTATTTGCCACTTTATAATTCAGACAGAGTTGACTTTCAATGTAAACTTAAATTGACATGACTTACAATGTAAACTTAAATTGACATATCATTTCTATTCATCTGGTTTTTTCCCATCAGCACTTTGCCATGTTAAAACAACACTATTTAGAAATCTGGCAGATATCATACAATATGGCACTACGACTGGTGATATTACCTATGTAACAAATGAAAGTTATACACCAAAGGAACTTTTATAATACTCCACATCAGTATGATCAGTGGCCAATTAATTACATTATACAATGTTTATCATTATGATCCATGGCCATTATAGTCCCTAGATGCTCTTCAATAAAAATAATACCTTCCATTTGAGAACAAAATATAAAAATCTAAAAGTGAGATATTTGAGACTCACCCATGTTGTTAAGATCAGTGCTCAGAAAACTCCTGAAGTAATTTTTTAATTTATACATTCCTCACATCAGAAAAACATAAACTTTGGTCACACTGTATCTACAGCTCCACAAATTTCAGGCTTTCTTTACACACTTCTACAATCCAAGACACATAAGCCTGCGACTTTCCATGACGGCTGTCGGTATCAAAATGATGGGGAGCAACTGAACCACTCTGGGGAAACTTGATCAAGTGGGGAGGACCAGCAGCGTGATTCATTAGGAAGCTGTTGGCAGTAGACAGCGCTGGAGGCACTCTTTGAAATACCTGGTGTGCACACCTCTACAGGGGTAGGAGTAGATCCCACTGAGAGTTTCCCACTATATAGCCATCCTGTGTTTCAATCACCACTCATTAGCCTACAACCACCAAAACCGCTCACCCTAAACTGCAATGTCCAGTTGTGTTGTGTGGAGAAACTCTGGTCGGAAGAATCTGTTTCCATTTATACAGCCTTCAATATTTCTATCATGAAATAATTAAAACTGGTGCCATATCATAACCAAATTATTTTTGTGTTAGTTCTAATTGAAATAAATTACTTTTATATTATTTTGACTGCTGTAATTAAATAACTTTCGGAAGATAATTGTAATTACACTAATTATTACTGCAATATACATATCAAAAACAGTTGAAACTGTGATAAAACCTGTTTTCCATTAGGCAGCTAACCAAATTTGATTATCACAACCATGCAGTATTTTCCAGGCCATTTAGGAGAATGATTTTGTAATAAAGACTGCAAATGATATATAGGTGTATGAAAACAATTTTATGTTTGAGTAGATTAATACCAGATTCAATTTGATTTCAAGGTTGTGTTAAAACACATTTCAAGCAATTATTGATTTGCAGTAGAAATTGTCTGGCCAAGTCATCCATACAAACCTAATTTGACACGACATGTGTTCTGCTGTTAAAACAACAACAAAAACAGACGTAGCAACTCAGACGCTGAACTTAGCAAACTAAGGGCCAGGCATGTAATAAAATAGTTATGCTTGGTGCTAAAACACACTACAGATAGCATTTTAATTGTACATGAATGCTTTTCTCCCTTGCAGCAACTTTTCAAATTGGTGCAGAAAATTCATTGGAGTTATAAATTAGTGGTGTACCGATAATCGGAAACATCGATTAAATCAAGTTTAAAAAGGGTCCGATCTAATAATTGATTTTGCTGATGCAAGATCGATTATGTTCAATTGTATGGTAAACCTTTTCTAACTTGAAGCAGACGCAACATCTGCACGGACATTATAAATTTGGTCGTTAATATAAAAATGGAACTGTATATGGTAAAAATAGCGGAATTGCTTTTCGTTGCGTCACTTGTATTCCTTTCATATAATACATACATCCGCATTTTGTATCGACCGAAACCGCCATATTTGAAAGCTAGTAAAATGAAGCTAGCAGGAGTGTTTTTCTTGATAAATAATTATTAATATGCTATGTTATAGTGATTGGAGCATTCAAATGGGTGTAGTTAATACCTAAACTGTGAGTACACCTAGTTGTCATCAAGTTTTGAGTCAAAACAGAGATTATAATTGAATCCTTTCTTCCACCTTGATTTTGGAAACGAGCTTTTTCTCATCAGTCGGCACAATTTCATCAGACAATAAATTGACAGGCCTCTTATGTTACACGAGTAGGTAATTTAAACCGATAATCGATTATGGAGTTCAGCTTATCGATCTTGAATATTTGACCGATTCCCAGCACTATTATAAATACAAAGTGAGCTTAGGGCTCTTTAAGGCAGTAACCCCTCTCCTTAGATAAACATGCCTCATTATTGTTTTCAGAATAGCTAACTACACACATTATATCACTGAACTTATACTGCAAACAGACACTACACCGATTTGATCTTTGATCACTCGCAATGACCTTGACCTTTAAAAGATATCAATGCAAGTTCAGAGTGATAAGTGACACAATATCTAGACTATACCCACAAACAAATGGAAAAAAAGGTTTTTAAATAAAATTTTACTTCGTACAAAATTTTGAACTCTGACGTCTCATCATGACCTTGACCTGTGAAGTATAGTACGAGTCCTGGATAACTACATTGACACTAACTTCTAAAAGTTTCATTACAATCTGGTAACAATCACAAGTTGTAAATCCAAGACGAAAGTGACAACAATATCTCCTACAATCCTAATTGGCACTACTGTGGAGGTAGTTTAAATTTTTTGTTGCCAAAAAGCCAACAATGATTTCTTCGTAGCCACAACATGCCACAAACCAGTACCTTTCTGGTACATCCCTCTAAGGAGAGTGGAGTTCTCAAGCTCTATTTATTGATCAACCACTTTTCTGCCATAAATGATCCAGTGAATCTGTAGACTCCTCCTGCACTTAAAACCTGAGAACCAAAAAAGTCTTCAGCCTGCTCAAAAGATGGATATTTCAATCAATTTCGATTGTCCAACCAAGGAGGTTGATTGAATCCTTCATTAATTTGTTCCTAGTCATGTACTTTACTGCATGTTAGAATAACTTAGAACCTTCTACCAATTTCAACAGGTTTTATAGAAAAAAGTACCGCAAACCTACTCAAAAGTATCAGACAATCTGATTTCCGAAGCATTCTCTTGCACAATCAAGGCGATAACATAGTACATGTACTCAATCTTACGACACCAACATGCCCATACAGTAATCTCTGGTCTACAGCTCGGTGTATATAGAGGATACATTTTAATCTGATTCATATTGTAGTTTCCAGTAACTCCTCCCATCAATATGAATTTTTGAATTATATTTTTTTTTAATCTAGTAATTAACTAATTAACACACATTACAACCAATTAAACCAGAGACTGGATCTGACATATCAATTACTGAGTTTGAGGGGGAGAATATCCAAAATTAATGCTTGTCAGAGACTTAAAGGGCACATACATGTATATATATATTAATGTGGAATTTACCATTAGACTGCCAGACTATATCAAAGATATGATGTAGTGTGACCATGTGTCTAATTAGGTGTTGTTTATCATTAATTAGGAAATAGTTAGCCATATCTATATAGTTTATATATATAATCAAGAAATCTAGGGGTTAATAGAACTTTACAAAAATATGTGTACAGGCAAAATTAATGGAGGGTGTTAACACTGAGTAAGTAAAAGTACATACTATACTGTACCTAGACCTGTATGAATTATGAATACATGATACTAAAACCAATATCCAGAACGATGTTGTCTGTTTTTCACAATATAAAAAGTGCATATAAATGTGGCTTGCATTTTGTGCAGTGTACTGCTTGTGCTAACATAGCCTAATGTGAATTTTATTATCAACATATTTGCCAAACTTTATGCTACGGGATATAAACTTTTTGAAATCATCTCTCAGGTTTTGGCACTAATAGTTGTTACCACATTTCCATGTTTTTCATAAGATATCATACATCTTTATTTCACCAATAAGGAGATAGCTGCCAGGGACACCTGAGGATATCTCCTCCTGACCCCCCTCAAAAACACTATCAGCAACATTTTAGGTTGACATATAAATAATTTGCATCAGGAAAGAGTTTTGCTTCATGAAATATTTGCCATTATATGTCTGGTATGAAGTGATTACTGCAAAACTGGGTGACCTTGACCTTTGACAATCTACGTCCAATTTGTTCAATGTCAGATTATTAGGATTCTTGACCGTCATCTATGGCAACCAATTCTTCACCATCCCTATCAAGTTTGAGTTTTGTAAAATAATTGGTTCTGAACACAGGATGGGACAAAATTCTATTGTCAGTGAGACTGAGCACACATATTGGTCTTTGATCAACATAGCACACAAAATCAGTTAGCTACTGCATTAAGGGTTAAGTCTGAGTTTTGTGTGATCACCTGATCTGGAGGTCAAATGAATCACACAAGATAACTTCTATTTTTAGTAACTGTGACCTTGACTTTTAACAAACCATACCAGTATTACTAGCATGGCATGTGTCATAAATGAGGTCGGTATTAAATCAAATAGGATTCTTCTGCATAGTTTAAATGTAATCACTGAAAAAAGTGTGGTGTTCTTTTGGAATTCTATGCTTCAGAAGGATATAAAGGACACTCTGACAGTGTAAACAAAAACCTTGTACATGTATCCAAAATGTACAAAAACAAAAAACAACAGTTTCCTTAGAAAATTAATATATATAAAGCTTGGGATTAAATGTGCAATAAGTTGTTTTGAAATTTAGCATATGGACAGGTATGTGAATATTATGACAACATGGTGTACAACAGAAATAATACTTTTAACAACATGTTCAGAAATATATGAATAAAACACTAGGAAAAGTCTACAAAAGACTTAGTAATGAATTATCTACTTTCATTTTAACTATCAATGTGGTTTATGATTCATTTTCAGAATATCTTTCAGTGTAACATTGAAGGCTTTCAGCTGATACAGTGATCTTGTGAAATGTACATCAAATATCTTTATATAATATTAGTTAACGTTTGCATAATGAAATTAGCAAATATATCCTATTACATTACTGATAATCTTGAATCTAACAGGGCAAAGCCATAGCAAATGAGATTATTTTGAAACTGAAAATGTGTTAATATTTAGAGAAAAATATCTGTAACTAGTCTATAACGTTCTGTATGGAACCCAACTCAGTACCGGAAGAAGAAGGACAAAGTGGCATTGAATCACCTGGGACAAGTAGAGTGATTCCTTCTAGGACTTATTAGACATTGTAAAAGTGAATTGTCTCGGAGCTAAATTAAATGGGACAGTGAATCGGACAGCGACTAAAAAAGGCTGTCTACAGACTAACAGGAAAAAGTAATGTATAAATCCTTTGTAGAATAAATAGAAAAAATGACAGTGAATCATGTGCAGTATCATATATAACAAGACATAGACCCTGTTTTCTCAAGGTGTGTGTGTGTGGGGGGGGGGGAGGAATACCACCCCCTTCTTTTTGAATATCTATATAACACGTTCAATGTCTGTCTCCAGTAAAACTCCTTGAGACCGATGACGCTGAATGAATATTGTTTCTGAAAGTATTACAGTACCTCTTTTAGATTTAAAGCATCTGACTGTTGCATCATAAGTCTCGTACTGATTTTGACCATACATTAAAAACCATGAAATAAAACAAATTACCTCAAAAGGTGTGAATGGAAACAATATTTTCGTATGCGGTTGTCACAGGCCCCTATCACAAACTCCAACCTGAAGATGCCGGTTCGAATAAGGATCGATTTATTTTATTATTATTTATTTCTTAACTACTTCAACTGTTCCTTATATCAGTTCAAAATAAACACACATCCCCCTATTCGAACTGCATCATAAATGATCGTCTTTCTGAAGTTGACATCATTTTCACACCGTTTTGACATTGTGTCACAAAAAGCTCAATACACATCTAGTCAGTAGGTCAGTGACACTACGAAGGATGACAGTGGACAAGCCGGGTATTTCGACTCATTGAGAGGTATTTGCGAATGAAAACGAACTTAACTGACCAAAATACTTTCAAAACATAACAATGGTTGTCATACTTACATTTGAAAAGTCTCTGTCGAGTTTTAAAGCATCCCACTTTTCATGTTTGTGTGTTTCACGTTGATGCTAAATATCCACTTCCTTCCAATTATTTCACGCATGCCCAGTGTTCCAAAATAAGTGGGAGGATGACGTCATGCTTGATTTAATCGTACAGCAGTGGGTGCGTTCGTTCTGCTTTTTTTGTTTTGTTTTGTAAAACAAGTAACATTCTTTAGCTAATATATACAAAAGCATATATCAACGATCAGTCAAATAGCACTAAGTAAACAGAAGATGTTTCAAGTTCCTCCGTTATATATATATATATACCATTTAGTTATTGGTGTAACTACGACGGTCAAAAAATTTGTCACTTTATTAGACCACGGACTTAGATAATCTAATTCCGTGATTAGACTAAAAGCAATTAATTAACACTTGCAGAATTCAAGTCTCTCGCCAAATATTATATATACGAAGAAGTACAAAAACAACAAATGACAACTCGTGTTATGAACTTATTGTATTAAGAAATCTATATGAAAAAGAATGACAAAGTATTGGACAATAATTGGTGTGCAGTTTGGGTAAGAGGTCTGGACGTCACATTCCTTTTTAATAATAAACAGATAAAAGACTAGAACGAGAAAGATTAACATCACATGGAATGACTTATTAATCATAAGCCGAGATTCATCTTCATAGTTTCATTTCAAAATGTATTGAATGTGTAGCATCATAAAAACACAGAACTCCGTCTCAACACACACACACCAAACTCAATAAGAAAAGCAGTACAATAGGCTTTTTTGTGGTGATTTATTCGTTTGGTGGTAAAAATTTGTCTCTGGTTTTAGAGTATTAGTATAATTTCATATGAAGAGAAATGGTTAACAGGAGAAGGCTGATAATCGTTTGAATAGGGTAGCTAATTAGTTAGAACAATTGATTTGATTTGTTTGATTTTAAAATGCAAGGTAGTAAATTCGGCATGTCGACTTGAAATTAATTCAAATTTAGCCCTTCTGGCCAACAAAGTTGATATTTTTGTGTTTGAAAGCTATTCGTCATGTGTGCAAATTAAATACAGATATCATATTTAAATTAATTAACCACAAACAAACATCACTGAAATCAATTAATAGTTGATATATTTTTTAAAAAGGCAACAAATCCAATTTCTTAAGCAGAACATCATTTTTTTGTTATAAGCAATACTGATGTTTATAATTTGTATATGCAGTGAAATGTTTTGCAATTCTACAATGTATTTTAGTTGGTTTTGCCATAGTTTTAAACTCGCATGCTTAATAATACACAGGAAACAGGCATTATTTGACTACTTTTTTTTCAGCTACACTGTTTTTTAATTTGGAAAACATTTCCTCCACTTCAGATAAGATTTCCACCATTATGAAAAACTTCCTCCCTGACCGATATTTATGAGATTTTTGACATTATCAGTTCCCTAATTCCGATTTATTTTCTTATTCGATTTCCACATATATTGTGTTCAAAACTAATTCTACACATGCTACAGTTAGTGTACTCATTCCCCCTTCATGACACTCAGACAGCAGAAAGTTATTATCCCTTTAAGAGTTGTTCCAGTAAACGAAGTATTAGGTAATTGCAGGAAGCAACTTTTCCCACGGTTTAAAAAAAAAAAAAAAAATCGTTATTATTATTATAATTATCTTTCATTAATAGATTATTGTAGACATCACATCACAGTATTTATAAGGCTGTCTTATAACTTATATGTGAAAAATGCGCATATTCTTTACTTTTTCCCTGAGACCTAAAGTTATTTATTTATTTACACTTGCAGGAAAAAGTGCAAAGATATAATAACCACATAGATAAATCAATGTTCTCAAAACTATTAGTAATAGAAGTAAATTGCATTCAGGACAATCTGCGTACCGCATGAATAGTCGTAGGTATTTTTTTTATTAACATATGATTTTAATGAGATTGCAGTCAGGATGGATACGTAGAGGCAACTGAGTGGTCTAAGGGAGATAATTTGTGTCATCAGTGATATTCCACATACTTATTGAATAATTGTGGTATTTATACTAAATGTCCATGTATTTAATTTTATTAAAATATTCACATACAATGTTTCAATAATGTTGATTTTTTTGGTATGAAATATATTTTAATATGATAGTAAAAAGCTCAAAAAAGTATGTGGGTTATCACGATGTAATAAACATTTGTTTGCAAATGGCGGATAAACAGAAGAGCAAGAACTAACGAATGTAATGAAATGGCCCCGAAAGAGCCAACACCCCTGGTAAAAGTACAGAAAGAAGCAGATAAGCTTAAGAAACAGGTGAATCTTTTTTTTCAATATTAAGACGAATTAATGATCGAAATATTAATTCAAAGGCAAATATTCGACATTAGTAGTCTGTGCCGACAAAACCGGGAATGTTTGAATGCAGATTTCCAGATCGGTTGCTATTTTCTTTTACACTACTGCTTTGTCCTGATTAAACCACAGATATAGTTCATGATTGAAATCCACATGATATACATCTTTAACATGATAACGTTTACCTTTAATAATACAAATACTCTATGAAATATAAGGGAATGACAAAATTGCACATGTTCAAACATGCAGCCATTACAAGAGTTACTTCTCTTGTATTGCAAATCCCACTATGTTTAAAAAAATCTATTGCCTTATGTTTTCTATTACATAATTACTTCATATATAAAGACATTTAAAAATAAAAGTCAGTTTTGCTATGACATATTTCAGGGGTGCAGAGAGCGAAACTGAGCGTAACCCCTTGACTATCAAGGATGGAGGATGGTTAATTACAATTAGTGCCCTACATCAATAGGAGTTTTGGGGTGGGTGGGGGGATAGACTCATTGTTCACAGACCGTTTGTGACATAGAAACACAACTGACAATCGAAGACAATTTTATGACTTGTGGCTTGTCCGTACCTCCAGCTCACAACCGACATGCATGTACAGCACCCAAGACCTACAGGTATTTCAAGGCTAGGTGATCATTGGTTGCATTAGGTCGTCAGTTTGAGGCCAGGGCAGGACATGAGTCATGAAATTGTCTTCCATAATTAGTCACTTGTGTTTCTATGTCATATAAAAGTAAACGAAAGGAATCTTGAAAATTTGTCTCACATTCATGAGATTTTGGAAAGTCGAGTGAATACCCTATCTGAATTCACTCCTGTGGAATCTAGTAGATTGACTGTGACTGTATATTAATACACATCCTTTATGGTTGTACAGGAAACAGTAGATTACCATTACATTTACATGTACAACTGGAACCAGTATTTTATGTGTACAATTCCACTGGCATGATGTTCAGGCTAGTAGATTTTATTGTTATATCAGAGCTAGTGAACATTTTAAACATCAGTGTTTCAATATCTCCCTGAAGCAGTGTAATTTAAATCTGAAATTGGATTTTACATCCCTACATATGTAAGTATTTCAAAATTCTTATTCATCTCTTTTTTTCTTTTTCAGATTGACAAGCAAGTCAAAGACAGCAATAAGATTGCAAGCAATTCAAAGACAAAAAACGATGAAGTAAAACTCAAAGAAGCTTTCAAAGGGTAAGATTTACATGTACAGGTGTTCTTCTGTTGATTCAGGCAAAACTTAGTTGGTTTATAATGAATAGGGGAAATTGCATTACAGTAAACTAAATTGGAAAATTTTGAAATTATACCAAAAAATGGTTTATTTTTTTGCAAAGTATCACCTAAAAGAAGAATAAAACAGCTTCATTTATGGAAGATTATTTCATTTCTGAAATTGTTTCATTTTAGGTGTCGTAGTTGCTTTGCCATCTGAATAGATATGCTTAAAGTTCCAAAAATGTGTTTGGAAATTGTAGAGAGACTTTGGAGTATCATAGCAACATTTTCCATTCAAAAGGAGGCAGAGGTCAAATTATGGCCCCAAAATAAACCCTGCCATGGTAATCGTATTCATGTAACTGATGCAAGAATCAGAATAATTTTCATTGTAACTTGATACCATTACATCTCACTGTGACTTGACTCGTTAATGTCATCATATGTACATTGGAGACAAGATTATACAGTAGGTCATTGTGTCTTCCAAGAGTTATATACGAGGAAGGGATACATGTCTTCTCTTTTCCCTTGTATTTTTTCATGATAAAATTGAAGACCCATGGTTAATATATATATCTATATGATTAGTTCGAGACATCAAAAACTAACCAGTATCAAGGCTGATAGATTGTGGAACCTAATATCAATTGTAAGATTAAAGCTGATCATTTTCATTTAATTTGATTGTTTTGCATCTTTTATGAGAAGATTAGAGAGTTAGTAGATTTATGTTGTATGGAGAGCAGAACTCGTGGACTAAACATGAAACTAATCAAACAAACTATAATGTAATTATGATTTTAAAGCCAAACAATTATGTAGATGTGTTTCATGTTATGTCAGAAAAAAAGATAGGTAGTTAGTAGGGAGGCAAGTATTCTTATTGTTCATAATCTGTTTTTATCTAGGTTATATGAGCAGATATTCTGACTTTACAAGTTCAAATTGATATTTAAACAGGTAGGCAACATAATCTAGGGTAGGGAAGGTTTTAATGCAAACTTTTGTATCCATTTATATAGACCTAACTTAAAATTACCGTTACCCTAAGCATATATTCAGACTGGGTACAGCCTTGGATAGCATAAATGTTAAAATAATTTTAGTTATAAGATGATAACATACAGTATCGTTTTAAATTTTCATTCTCAGGTGTTTTGATCTGATAGAACCTGTAGAAACGCTGTTGGCAGAGGCAGAAGCCCTTGAAGAGGTACACATTAGCAGTATTATTGAATTGTTGAATTATGTGTGATATATCAATAACCTGAACATGACCATGTCACAAACATTTTTATTGGGTTGCTTTCTGAAAACTGAACATTTAGGCAGATTTTACTTTTGATTAATCACAATTTAAAATTCAATGAAAATCAAAACTTGTTTCTAATTATTTGACAATAAGTATAAAACTAGTTATATTGATCGTCCTTGTTTTACGAGGTGTTGTCTTTTTACATCCAATGTTGATTTGTGTTTTTTCTCTCTCAACATTACAGGCAAATGAACCACCAAAGTTTAAAGGTTTTGAAAATAAGAAGAAACATGAGACTGTCAGAATTACCACGTGGAAGGTAATTTTTGTTCATGTACAGATATCGATGTCCAGTTTGTGATCATAGCATAAAAAATACCTGGAAATTGTATATGTGACAGCCTTAATGCATGAAAATCTGATTCTCTGTTTCATTGAATGATTAGCTGTTTGATTAGGTTAAAAAAACATCAAAAACATCTTATCCCTTATTTTACAGCATAAAACAGATTGCTTCCTCGAGCATAAAAGTGTATAATTTTCCCTCCAAAAAAAATGAAGAAAACATCTAATCAGGAATATCTTTCAATTTAGTTAGAAAAACACTGACATAGAACACTCATGTGTATGGTCACATAGTCCGAGTTTGAACTCACACCATCCAATATCCTATTGAATCATAGAATTTCAAAAGGATATTTTTGGTTTTTTTTTTTGATAATTCCATTTGACCACGTTTTATTTGAAAAGGATCCCATTTATGACGCATGCAGCACCTAACAGTGGTAATATTGGTAACCGTAGATGGGGGTCTGAGGAGACACATGAGAGACAATAGGAAAGCTACAGATCACTGATCATGGTTATAGTAACCTATAATTTAGTATGTGGCTGTAGGAGTCTTGGATTGTTTTCATATCACCGGCGAAAAACCTGCACTGGAAAAAAGCATTCTTTGAAGTGAATGATCATACATACCCCCTGGTAGTATTTGAAGTCACTGACATTTCCATGTGTCCTTATGACAAACTTCTATCATGTATTTTTATGGTTAAATTTACGAAATACATATTTGCTATTGCAGGGGCAGCTCGAGACCACCATGGCAAAGCTACTACCAGATGAGAAAGGAGCTGACTACTTAAAGTAAGTAAATTGAATAAAGTAAGTAGAACACAATCAGCAAACTGCCCCCCCCCCCATGTGCCTGACCATACCTGACCCTATGGTGTATTTTTAGTAACAGTGACTTTGATCTTGACATATTGTCAATATTTTACCTAAAATGTTTGTCATAATCACACCACTAATTACAGGGAGCTGAAAGGGGAGGATGCAGAGGAGGAGGAAGCAGAAGAAGATGAAGACAGTAAGGATGAGGAACTAGAGACAACAGAAATGTTAGACACACAACAAACAGGTATGTACACTGTAAATTAGATACACCAAAAAACAGGTTTCTACCCTGTTAATTAGATACACCAAAAAACAGGTATCTACGCTGTAAATTAGATACACCAAAAAACAGGTTTCTACGCTGTAAATTAGATACAATAAAAAAACAGGTTTATACAAAGTAAATTAGATACACAGAAAAACAAGTATATACAATGTTAATTAGATACACTAAAAAACAGGTAATTAAAACACTGGTATTTACAATGTTGATTAGATACACTAAAAAACAGGTATATGCGTATATGATGTAAATCAGATACACTAAAAAACAAGTATTTACGATGTAAATTTGATAAACAATCAAATCAGGCATATACAATGTATATGACAGAGTATTGAGGATTTTGAAATATAGGTAAGACAAATTCATGAGATTAATACCAGGGAGAGGGTATATATATTACGGATGCACATGTTTACAAAAAACTGAGAAGACAGGTATTTTATAGAGAAAACTATAACAGTATTTGTGCATGAAGAGTAACAATAGATACAGAGATTACAGGCACTTATGAAGTATACCAGATACAGAGATTACAGGCACTTAGCTAGATACAGAGATTACAGGTATTTAGGAAGTAAACTAGATACAGAGATTACATGCACTTGGGAAGTATACTAGATACAGAGAATACAGGTACTTAGGAAGTATACTAGATACAGAGAATACAGGCACTTAGGAAGTATACTAGATACAGAGAATACAGGCGCTTAGGAAGTATACTAGATACAGATAATACAGGCACTTAGGAAGTATACCAGATACAGAGAATACAGGCGCTTAGGAAGTATACCAGATACAGAGAATACCGATACTTATGAAGTATACCAGATACAGAGATTACAGGCACTTAGGAAGTATACCAGATACAGAGATTACAGGCACTTAGGAAGTATACTAGATACAGATAATACAGGCACTTATGAAGTATACCAGATACAGATAATACAGGTACATGTACTTAATAGGAAGTATAGTATTTTACAATTTTACAATTTACAAAACAATCTGTGAATCCACTGTTTGTCAGAGTGAGAACTGGCCTTACATCAAAGACAGTAAGCAGTGAACTGTAAATTGCGTCCAGGAGAAATACAACAAACGTTTGCCCCAGTGAGATCAAAACAATGTATAGTATTGAGAATAAATGTATGACATATGTTAATACAAAAACAAAGATGTTATTATTCCAGAACTCACATGTTTGCTGTAATGTACTAAGTTTTTGAATTGAGATATTTTGATTGTTTACTTCAATAGAATCAGAGGCACCAAAAGCTGGCCCATCTAAGTCAAAAAAGAAAAAGGAAGAGGAGGAAGAAGAAGAAGATGAAGATGAGGAGGAGGAAGAAGAGGATGAAGATGAGGAAGAAGAAGATGATGAAGAAGAAGAGGATGATGAAACAACTATGAAGTAGGTTTTGTGTAATTATAAGTGATGGGCAGTCAGTTTAAAATCATATATTATCAGTTTGCTATCAGAAGTAGTAAACTGATCGATAATCATTTGTGTAATCGGTACAATTTTATGGGACTAAATACACAAATAAAGTGAGAACACTGTTTTTACATCAATAGACAGAATTGTTAACTATATATTAGGTTTCATCTTTTATAATGAATGGATTACAATTACATTTTATGCAATTTTGATGTTTTTTTCCATGTTAGCCTCAATCATATGATTCAAAGATATAAGAATAAATGATTTTCAATGAATACTCCACAGTGTATACATGCACATTTGACACTTGAACTCATAGTTGAACGGATTGGATTGATTAAGGAATTCTTAACTGATATTCAGAATCAAAAAGGGCAAGCCAATCAATTTTTTATCATAACCGATCATCAGCCCATCACTAGTAGCTATGAATCAGTTATTATGTGTTAAATATCATCATACATGTATCATATATCCACCGTTATAGAATATATTTGGTAATGTAGTCTTATCTTCATGTATAGAATTATTTCTCAAAGTCAACTGAATTGGGAATGTTGATATGTTTTATGAATACTGATAACAATTAAACAAGTGATTTCCTGCTGGTCCAGGGTTTGATTCTCCAGTTGGATGTGATAAGCTATATGAATACCTTCTCAACCACGTACTCCGGTTTCCTCCCACTAAGAGTCCCTGTGTACTTACATCTGGGCCAACAGAGTGATTAAAATAAGTTACAATAAAAAATCAAAATAAAGTAAAATGCTGTTTTATTTATAATTTTCTCAAATGTTTAGAACTGATGCACCAACAATGAAAACAGATGTAGATGAAGACGAAGAGGAAGAAGATGATGAAGAATATGAGGAGGAGGAAGTTGAAGAAGAAGAGGTAGAAAATGAGGAAGAAGGCGAAGAGGAAGAAGTTGAAGAAGAGGAAGAGGAGGAAGGAGAGGAAGAGGAAGAGGAAGAAGAGGAGACAGAAACAAAGGAGGAGGAAAGTACGATGGGCGTGACTGCCGTAGTAAGTATACATAGATATATATGGGTATATATGTAAAAATGTGGTTACCTGTATGATCGGCAGGTTGCATTGACTGATCGGGTAAAGCTCCTAAAATGAAATTGTTTCTGAAACATATGACTGCTATTTTACAATATAATATAATTTATTTATGTCTTTCTATTTTCACATATAAAGGAACATTGTATATTTATATCCAGGGCCAGCAGTTTGAAGCGATCAGTGACTTCAAAGGGGATGCAGAGGGAGATTTGAGCTTTGTCAAAGGCGACATCCTGACTATTGTAGAGACAAGGTAGATAACTCTAGAAATTACATGTGCAGGGAGATGTGGACAGAATTTTATGGAAAAAATATTCAACTCAATTCCAGTTTGATGAAATATGCTGTTTCCTACTTACTTTTCTTTTATTCAGAAATATTGTTTGCAAGTTTTACTTGAAATATCTGGAAATCAAGACAGAAAAATCTATCTCAAATGTATCTTTCCAAAACTTTTCATCTTGTCTCTGTTTATGGCCTATTTTTTGTCTCCTGTATTTACCTGTAGTGTACCTGGATGGTAAGGTTGATCTTTAATCATGTTAAATGTTCTTGTTTTATCACAGTGTGTTAGATTAGAATTCAATTTCATCGGCACACACGTTATTGATTTTTATGTTCAGATTATTTTGTATATTATTTGTAAAACTGTTAGTTTTATGTTCCATATCATTTCATGTTTGTTTAATACCTAAATGTACAAACTGAATCTTTTGAGTTTAATGACTTAATTGTTATTGTTAAAAAATGCTTGACTCACTTATTGGAAAAAATAAAACAACTTTCACCTAGAATTTATTTTGCAAGAGCTGAGTATAAAGTATTGCCGTACAGGTACATTGTTTACGTTGACTAGTATAAGGTTAAAAACACTGTGCCTAACCTGATAACAGTAATAACAAGGTTTGCTTCAATGATGTAACACATAATGCACAATCAAATGACGTCATCAATAAAAAAAGGGGGGATGGCTAAAAATGTGGGAAGTAATATTCAAGTGTTCATTGCACAAGCTAAGACAGCAGTGAAGTCTACACATATAAAGATAAACAGTCCTATGCATTAGAATAAATAAGATAGTTACTAATTAAATGCAATACATGTAGATGAAAATTTCTACATGTATTACATGACGACACGCCTCATGTGTCGAAACTAGTCAACGTAAACTTGGATTAAAGTCGTTATATACCCAGCACGACGTTGTCATGGTCATCTTTTTCTTTTAATGATGAAAACTGTGAAATGTAAAGCTTCGTATATATATGTAATGTATGTATACCTGTTAATGCAATGAAGTCACGTTAAATAGCCTCTGTGTTGTTGGCCAACAGGAGATGATTTATCACTTATCTTTAGTCATTAAAAATAATCTATCATTGTCAGTCAAGATAAAATTATGCAAGGAAAACAAATACATTGTGCAACTTTTACAATAAATATATATTTCATATCAAAACTGAGACATTTAGTCAAAATTAATATAATTTCAAACAAAACATGAGTATATTGTGGATTTCCAGCAGATTGTTATAGCTGATATACTGTGGTCTATTTTACAGGGAGGATGGTTGGTGGGAAGCAGAGAATGAAGCTGGGGACACTGGTGTTGTACCCTCAACTTACCTCAAGGTCAGTTCAATGTTATATGTGCTTGGTAGCTCAAGGTCACTGGTTAAATTTCCATTAGCCCCCAAATAGGGAGGTTTGTGACTACCTAAATTGCTTTTGACCCTCAAAATTGTAGAGGCTTGCCATATAAAAGGATCACAGAACACATGGTTTATGCTTAATTTTACCCCCAACCTCTAAGAAACTTTAGTGTGAACATGCAAAGCACTGGTCAGTTTAAATCTGTATAACTGGTCAGTTTAAATCTGTATAACTGGTGAGTTTAAATCTGTATAACTGGTGAGTTTAAATCTGTATAACTGGTAATTGAATGACATTAAGCTACGTTAGTATATCTTGTAATTCACTACTGCATAAACACCAAACTTTCACTTAACGCGAACATATTTCAAGGCCCCTTTACAGACACATTACTTAAGAAAGTAAGTACATGTTCACACAAAAGTTTCTTGTAAAAAATATATTATATATAATTCAGTCTAATTCCAGCGAAATTTGAACCAAAAGTTGCATCGAGAATAGACAGATTGTCAGGTTGAACAGACCCACTTTACAAAGAAATGAATTCTGTTAGACCTAAAAAAAGATATAATATTATATTGTTTATATAGTGTAGGATTCCATTTAGACAGATAACACTGTGCATCATAAAAGTATGCTTTAAATGGAAAGATACCAGGATAACATAGTATGATATCATGTGTGTCCTTCACACTGACTGAAGACAAATGATTTGGATGAAAAGTTAATCAGGGTAATTTTGGTGATAAAAAAACTGATATTGAAAGTTTTAGAAGAACAATTTTTAATTCATGCTATAGAGGGTACTTTACATTAATATATGAAAGTGTTTTCCCTTCCTTTTTCATCCGATAGATGCACAACAAATACAAAGATATTCAGAAAGATGATGGTAAGTATAAACTATTGACTTCATAAACATTTCCCTGTCTTATTAAAAAAATAAAAATAAATATATTAGCCTGTAGTATATATATATATAAATGTCGTATATCTTCTTAAAAAGCAAATATTTGCATTTTCATTGTATAACAATATTGTGTCAGATATCAGAACAAAACTGTATGATTGTTGTACATTGAGCCTAGAGCATTTAAACATGTTTATAAACCAGAATTGTTTCTAAAATATAAGATCAAAATAATTGTTGAAAAAGTACAATATCAGAAGTTTGGTTAAAATGAAAGAAGTTTTTTTTTTTTTAAATGACACTTAATAATGCTCTGAAAAGTGATATTTTTATGATTATTTTTGTATTTGCCAGAGGGAGAAGATGAAGAAGAGGGAGATGAAAATGAGCCAGGTACAAGCAGAAGGTATGTTGACAGACTCCAAATCTGTTTTATTTGTACAGTGAAGTCTTTGTTTCCATAGCTGATTCATTACAAAGTAAAGGATACAACAGACTGGCCTAGCCTTGACAGAGAGCACTGACCAAGTCATGGATTGACCGTAGTCATAATAGAGTTGGCTGACCAAGTCATGATTGGACATGCTGACCAAATTCTGGGAGAACAGACTGGCTTAGATTTGACAGGACAGACTGACAAAGCCATTATATAATGGAATGTCAGAGTTTTGACAGTTAAATTATCAAACTTATTGTTATAACAAATGAAAACAATTTGGTGAGCTATTAATGAACATTAGCCACCATCAGTATCTGGTTTTATCACATTTTTACTAGTGAAACATCTGAATATTCACTACAGTGGAGATATACAAAATGCACCATCTTACATGTGAATATTACTTTTAGTATTGTCCATTCAGAGTGGTACTTTACATTCACTGCATAGATTTCCAGTTTCAAATTCAAAGAAGGTGTCTACAGAATAAGTGGATGCTTTGGTACACCTTTGCTTCATACATTATGGCATTTAAATAACTACACAATAAGTACAATCTTACCAGATAATAGCAGCTAATTGCAGAATTGCGTTGAGGAACCTGTTCAAAATGGCACTCTACCTTGTTGTTAAGTGTGGCGTTATTAGAACATGGCATCAAATATTACGCTACCAATTTTCCACACTTTTTTTATGCCACAATATTTGTGTTATGTTACTTTTAAAACAATGTAATAAATAGAAAATTTAATGATATTCCCATTGAAAACCATTTATATTTCATGAGTATGACAGATCATACCAAATATTTTCGCTTGTGCTTTACACACTTACACTTGAAGAATTTCATCTCATGAAATATAAATGATGTTCAATTGGAAACCATTAAATATCCTCTATATATTATTCCCACACATTGTCTTCTTATTTGTTATCACTTGTACTTTATAGTGGGAAAAAGCTGTGGTCACCAATCAAGAAGGCGGTAAAGGAGGTAGGTGTCTGTGATACGCTCAGTATGAATTATAGGTATCTGTGATACACTCAATATGAATTATAGGTGTCTGTGATATGCCCAGTATGAACTATAGGTATCTGTGATACACTCAATATGAATTATAAGTGTCTGTGATACTCTCAATATGAATTATAAGTGTCTGTGATACACTCAATATGAATTATAGGTGTCTGTGATACACTCAATATGCATTACTGTGTTAATGTTTACTATTCATGTTACATATACAAGTACTCAATCCATAATCTGTCAGTTTGTGTGATTTGTGTAAAAATATGCATGATTTTTGTTTGACACAGTTTTAAATGACCTGTTGTTTTAACTACAGAGTAGAACACAGTTACAGACACCTTGCTGACTGCTATCTCTTCAGGCTCTTTCTTTCTTTTTGATGATTTTTTTTAATATTTTTTTTAGTTAAAGGATAATTTGATGGAACATTTCTTGTTCAGTAAAACTCTGTTATACTGCCACTGGTTTGTCTAGTGAAGTTTGGGTATTAAAGAAAGGAATTGTGTACCTTTAAAGTAACTCTATCTCATAGAACCTAACGAATAAATTAAAATACAATGAAAGAATTATGAAGCAAAATGAAAAAGAGGAATCTTTGAAATGGCGAAACCAGCCAAGTGACAAATGAGATGAGGCTGAGGGGCATTACCAGGAATGTCAAGTTTTTATTGTAAAAAAGAAACAACTTTAAAAAAATAGCATTTCATATATTACTTGAATCATTAAAAAGAAAAGTCTTGCTATACAAAGAAAGTCATTTGCTTCAAGAATTTAAGAGTGACAGAATGAATAACCAGATCTATAGCATGGATAGATCATAGATATTCGTAAAAGGTTTTTTTTTTTATCATTACCAAATAAAAAAAAAACACTTTCTACACTTCTACTTTTGCAACTTAAACATTGTTAAAATGGGATATTTGATTTGAAAATTTCAAAGTAGTTTTCTTTTCTTTTTTGCCCCACACTAATTTTTCAGCACTGGTGAAAGTTTTATAAACATAGTACATGTATTTTCACACTAGTATCATAATATTATTTTTTCCTCCTGCATATATATTATTTTAAAATAATTAAAATTTTAAATGTGTAATACATATATCTACACCAACAATTTTTTTCAACATTTAATAAAGTCCCATACTCACCTTAGGTTACTTATGGATTAAGGTGTTATATTGTTGTTATTACTAATAACTAACAGCCTGTTGTTAAAAAGTATGTGACCACATTGCAGAAAATAACATCAGTAAAAAGTATTATCTTTAAAATCAGATTTGAAATTCTAGCAAATTTATTTTCAGAATGTGTTGATTGACAGTCTTGCTTAACTCTTAAAACGTTTGTAACTCATGATTTCTTAAACTTTCTTCGTCATCTCAAATATTCTTAAAGTTGGATTTTCTGCAATCCAACTACTATTTCAAGGTGATTTCTTAGCATATACAATTAGCGTTCAAAAGTAATGCTATGAAATTACCTCTTGAAATAAAGCCCATAAAATAAATTTGATTTTGTGAATTGTTCTTAAAGTTAGGAAGTTTTGTGATTTTCGGGCAAGAAATTGAGGATGTCTTAAAATTTGTGAACTGTTATGAAACTGGTTTGTGTATATTACAGTAGATGTATTTGAATGTTGTACCGTATACTCAGACTTCTGGTATATAATCTGACTTATGTGTCTGTTTGTTCTAGCCTACAGTAAGTATAGCTCGATGGCTGATGTTTTTTATGTGGGAAAACATTCATGTACGACTCAATTCCAAATGTTTACCTGTGTAATCTAATTGTTTAAGCATTTTGCCTTCCTTGTGAAATTTAATCGCTATTTAGTAAAACATCTTATAATTTCATAGTTTATCATGTGAGATATGAAATCATTTCCTAGTTAAGAATCTATTTTTTTGGTCTTCAGTGCAAATAAATAGTAAGCGTTTGATGACGTAATGTAAATGGGTTCGTACATGACTGTTCTGTCCAATGAGCGTGCCTGACACTTTGTATTGTACCGTATCCCCACGTCGGTTCAGTCATAGTATAATGTAGTGGTATACCAGTTATACTAGTCGGACAAATTGGTAGTAGCCCCGGAGGTAGCTTAAAACCTTAGGTTAGGAAAACGGACATTATTTCAAAAGTTATATCAGCTAACGATTTCTTAAATCATACTCAGGCCCTGGTTTGATGAAATATGTTAGCTAAAACATTTCACTTTATCCAAAGTGCCCCTTTGGAAGTGTCGCTGAAGTTGAGGAAATAATTTCATTCAAGCTAAAGTAAAGATCAGTCATGAAATCAAATCCTGACGTTACCACACTTTCAAAAGTAATTAGGTTACCTTGATATCAGTCAGAATGAAATATTATCTTTTTGATAAGCTCATTCATTAAATAGTCTAGAAATACATATACCTTTATGCTTTGTCAACAATTCAATAATCCTGTAGTCACATGCAAAAGAAAGCAGTAGATAGTTTTATACCTAAATTACAAGTCCCCTTTGATTTAAAGTAATTATGTTTAACAGTGTTTTGCAGAATTAACATTTTATCAGTAAATATTTGTGTGTTGATGTGTGATACTGTGTTTGTGTATTAACACTTGAGAGATAATCGATATGGCTTCAGACATTTTGTACGGCATTCCTAAGCACCATACACAAATGTATTACATTCCCACACTGGTATGTCACATCGTAATCTTACAATGTAAAAGTCACTGTCACCAAGTAATGTATAATGTAAACATTTAAGTGTTACACATGTGTTTTATAATTGCTCACATCACAAATTCTGATGCAACATTGGGGTGTACATCAAAATGTGTGTATCTTCTCCAAAATTATAAGACTGTGCTTAATTCATATATCATACTGAGTCAACCGAAGAAACTAAGATAAGGAATTACATTTTGCCTTCAAGAATTTTAATTATGAGTGTTCACTTGATTCTTTTTTTATCCAGACAAAGAATTATTTATCCAGATAAATATTTTTATAAAAGAATGGTGATGTTGAAGTTCAAAGTAATGGGATGAAATTCAGCTGCTGGATTTGTAAAATGAGTTTATTGCCATATGCATACTGGTAGTTATAACTAGAATTACCAAGTGGTAGAAGAAAATTGTATACAAGCCAATGTTTGGTTCACTTTTAGGCTTAGGATACTATAGCTAGCTCATCATTTTGAAAGTGTCTAACTTTGTTAAGTATTGTAATGTATATATATGGAGACAAGAGAACTAGCATCATCACAACCTACTTACAATATCGAGGCCAGTGTTCTAGATTTTCTGCTAGATTCATTCAAAGATATAAAGTTAGACGAGTAGTAGATGTATTACATGCTCTTTTCAAGGATGAAGCTGCTGCTTGGTCTAGGTGATGCGGAGTATCGTTGCTGTTTATGTTGAATTTGTACAAGCTTTCAAATATCTTTTTATTTTTTTTATTTTACCAAAGAAATATTGATTGTGACTTTCAGAATATAGAAAAAAGGCAGATGAAGCTACACAAAGTAAATAACACATATACCTCCTAATAGCCCTAGTCTCTGAGTGACATTTCTTTGTCTGTAACATGGGTTACTATGGTTACCGAACTAATCAAATGATCACATGTCTAGATATATATATTGTTTATCAACCATTAGTCAAATATGTGACTGTCAACTTTGTTCCATCACTTACTAACCGCAGAATTTGTAACATTTATCAGATGGGTTTTTTCTGGTAAGAATGTTGTTCATCTATAATTCATTATTTCTTTGCATCTGAAAAATGCATTCTGTCTGCACACATGATCTTTCCTAACAACGGTGACATTATCTCATTACACATTGGTGTTGGGTCACATGTCCCCCAGTTTATACTGTCTTGGTATTTAGTTTTTGTCCCTCTTTGTGGTTACTGGGACATGTTCTTTTATGTACATGTAGAATGTATATAGCTGTAGCTACACTGATTGTGTGTATCATTCCGTGTCATCAATACAATCGCCCTGTGTTTATCACTTTCAGTTAATGAACAAGGTAAGCCTTAAGAAGACGAAGCGGACTCCATATTAGTTACAGCTGTTTCTTTGCAAATATTTTCAGATTTTTAGTTTTAATGCATTCACAATTTCTAACTTAACTCATTCAACCCTAAAGTCACCTTTGAACCTTACCAAATAAAAGACTGGGCAAGTCCAGTTTAAATATGTAGGGGTGAATGAGTTAAAATGTATAATGGAACTCTTTCAATCTGAATTTTGAAAAAAGAAAATGAATTGAAAAATTCTATATGAAGAATAGTCACTATTATGTAAAGGAAATTATTTTTCCTAAATGTCTGTGTCAGAAAATTTAATTATCCTTGTTTAAACGAGAGTCCAAATTTAATGAAGTTCCATTATACACAGTATACATAATAGCATGAATGAAAGCATGTTGAACCAAATGATGATACAACACAAGTCTTGTAATTTTCATATCTAATGACAGTTTTGATTCTATAATCTTATGTTCTATACAATGCACTTTTCATGTACATGCAGTGATCATTCCCAATCATGATGGAAGATATCTGATGAAAGCCCAGCTTGTCTTGATTTTCACGTGCTAGTTCCTTAATAAGGATGTCATCTTTCTCACCTTGTTGACTCGTCAATATTGTGTCTGCAGTTCCAAGTCTACCATCCATGATTTCATTTTCTTTCTTTCTCTTTTAGGGCTTTATCCTTATACCTCACTATCATCCATCTTACACCTATAGTCTTTACTCAAAATCCTCTTCTGTGCATCCCTAAGTTTGTTCTCAAAATTGGCTCTGCGTTATTAAGATGTTACATAATCAAAATTGTTGTATGTGCATCTTTAATCTGTACTCAAAATTACCATCTATGCATCCTTAAGTCTTTACCAACATCACTGTCTTTGCATCTTTAATACTGAACATACTAAAACTCATGAGTTGTGCATCCTTAAGATGTTACTCTATCAAAATCAAGGAGTATGCATCCTTAACTCTGTACATACTAAAACTCATTAGTTGTGCATCCTTAAGATGTTACTCTATCAAAATCATGGAGTATGAATCCTTAACTCTGTACATACTAAAACTCATCAGTTGAGCATCCTTAAGATGTTTCTCTATCAAAATCATGGAGTATGCATCCTTAACTCTGTACATACTAAAATTAATCAGTTGAGCATCCTTAAGATGTTACTCTATCAAAATCATGGAGTATGAATCCTTAACTCTGTACATACTAAAACCCATCAGTTGTGCATCCTTAAGATGTTACTCTATCAAAATCATGGAGTGTGAATCCTTATGTTGCTACTAAATATAAGTACATTGTAATTGTCTTTGGATCATCAAGATTTGTATGTATCAATGCAATGATGTCAGACTTCTGTGATCTGTCATATATACTCTAAGTATGATATGCTTACCTCAAATTTCAACTTTACATGAATTATATTCTCAATTGCAGTACAGTGTTATAGGGTTATAAGAAAGAACATTTATATTAAATGTACTGTTTTCAAATACATGCCTGTATGTCTACGAGCAGATATATTTTCTAATATAAATGCTACCTCTTAAGGTGCACTAGCTAGCTACCCTTTTCCTATTTTCTTTTGTAAAAATGTTGCATGCAATAATTAAATATGAATCATATATACATAAAGAAACAAGATTGATAAAAAATTTGTTTGAATGTAAGAATAGTCAAATAATGACACTATTTGCAAAATCTGTACTCAATTTGATTATAGGGGGCTGTTGTATCAGATTCAATACAGCTAATGTGAGGCCAGAAAAATGTTAAAAAATATTACATGAATATGTAATAGTTATATCCATATGATAATGCAACAGTTTTTGTTGACAGGCTTGTTACTATGTTTAAAATCTTATTTTCATAACTACCTGTACAAAGATGAGTTACTATGTGTTTGAAGATTTAATTGACCTTGTTTCTCAAACTTTAATATTAATCCCAAGTCAGATCTTGATAAAGCTTTTCATTGATTTAAACTTTGTTAACATTTAATCACACTTGATTTGTAAAAATTTTAAATCTTCTGTTTCAAATTTTAAGCTTGTCATGTAATAAAAACTTGTTATTCTGTGAACCAGTTCATGTTTAGAAATAACAAAATATTGTAAATGCATGTTTATCCTCGTAGATTACTCGTGCTTTTGTGAAAGTAACTTTGTCATATGTGTCGACACTGTAGGCAGTGTACAATATTATGTATTAACATCAAATTTAATGATTTATGTATTTCAATTACAGTTTACTGTGAGGTATCACCAGAAAGTTACTATTATTACTCTGTTTATTTCAGACAAGTGTCACAGACGTACTCCATGCTCTCGGGGCAGTCCCCTCAGGGTTCAGACCCTCCACACTTGGACCAAAGTTCCATGATGGTAAGTCTCCCTGTGGAGCCAATTAGTATTTACCAGGTAATAACATGTATTATATAATGTTAATTAGTAACTTAATAAAAATCCTTAACTCAGCTTTTCATTTTCCATTTGAAGCTTGGATTATTCAGGGGTGTAGGATAGGGAAATTCCACCCAAGGGATTTTCAGATTGGGTAAAACCTGAGGCTTGATGGACTGGCACCAATTTGAAAATTCCTTGAATGAAATTTCCCTATCTTACACTTCTTGTCATGATAGAGTAGTTTTCTTTCATTCAAGTCATCAGAATTAGCTCAGAAACTGTCACAATTTTGACTTTGTGGCATCGGAATGTTTCTGTCATATCATTATTGTGAAAAGATTTTTTTTTGCAAACTTTAAGAATCCGCTATGCGGATTCATACCCTGATGAAAATAAAAAAAAATCAACCTCAATGCTTAAATACAGGTAGATTTTGATGTCCTTGTCTGCTTATGGACACCATTATAACATTGTCTTCAGCAGTAGTTTACATTAAGTTTTTTTGCTGTATATTTCATGCACAGGATCTTGACTTGCATCATTGTTTTTGTCTTCAGAGGAGAAGTTCACCATGAAGAGGTACCTAGTGCCCAAACTAGCCAACTCCAATCTGGCATATGCTGACTTGTTCTTTGATCCCAAAGTAGGAAAGGTAAGTAAAGTGATAAAGTGATCCATTTATATATAAGGAAATATTGTTGGTTTGGTGATTCATGGATGTATATTTACATTTCCACTGCAAGTTCCTGTATGAGCATTACCATAAGAAATTAAGTTTTTAGGACTATGAATGCAATTGGATCAGCGTCTTTTGGAAGCTTCTCCTTCCGCCTGGAATAACATGAGACAACCACTAGATGCAAACATTTAGAATGTAAATATGAATATAAGGATTGAGCGACTTGTTTTCAATGTTCATGCCAGCATAAATATTTTTTCATAAAATTGAAAAATTGCCGTTCAATCCTCATATAAAAGTGGAAAATATTATTATTAATTTGGTGATTATTTCAAACAAATATTTAGCTTGTTTAATTAATTTTTAGCTGCATAACAATCATCACGTTATAATCTTTGTTATTACCAAAATTACAGATCAGGCCTCGCACCTCTAGGATAGAGAGGATAGTGTCTTTGGTGGCCTGTAGGCAGATTCCTGTGCCAGGGGCAGGTAAGACATGTCACTTTTGATGAGATCATTTCAAGTTCATAGCCAGACCTTATCTCTTGTAGTACAGTGTCGTAGAATACTTCATTTACTATAGAGATTTTGACGTACATATGATGAACCTCCTCACTTTCAAGCAAGTCTAATTCCATCACTTGATTACAGTGATATTCGGCATTGATAGAAATAAGTGTGACCAAGCTAAAAATAAAAATAAAGAGAGACTAACTTTTGATTAATTATCAATACATTTCTATTTATGTAATGACACCCTGCCATCAGTAATGTAGTTAATGGAATGTGAATTCTCCAGATGAGAAAGGGAAGAAAGTAGAACCCAGTAAGTAAACATCTGCAGTGTGTAATAACGCTTGTGAAAAATGGTTGGATTGAATTAAAATCAATTAAATTTTGTTTCAATTTTTGTGTGTTATCTCACTATGATTAACATAGCATATCAGGGGTACACTGTTAGTACGGTGATTATATAATAATTACAGTAACAAGTAACTAAAACTGTTGTACTAACTTAGTAGGCCATCAGGCTTTTACACTTACAAATATAGCTACAAGCTGTAACAGTGAGCAATGTCTGCTGTAAATATAGCTACAGGCTGTAACAGTGAGCAATGTCTGCTGTAAAAATAGCTTCAGGCTGTAACAGTGAGCAATGTCTGCTGTAAATATAGCTACAGGCTGTAACAGTGAGCAATGTCTGCTGTAAATATAGCTACATGCTGTAACAGTGAACAATGTCTGCTGTAAATATAGCTACAGGCTGTAACAGTGAGCAATTTTTGCTGTAAATATAGCTACATGCTGTAACAGTGAGCAATGTCTGCTGTAAATATAGCTACAGGCTGTAACAGTGAGCACTGTATGATGTAAATATAGCTACAGGCTGTAACAGTGAACAATGTACATGTATATGCTGTTGAACTATTAAAAAAATGATTGTTCATTTTATAACAGAAAATCTCAACTTTCGCAAAAACAAAATTGCTGCGTGTATTTGATGTGTATTAATTATTTTGATGTGTGACAAGTGATTTTTCTAAGTGTTTGAAATTTAGAGTCTGACACTTTATTTGCTGATTAAAAAAACTGCAATGTTTAGTAACTTGTCTTTTTCTGCCCAAACCTCCTCTCAAATGTTATACATTGATCTCTTTGGAATGTATTAAACCTTTTGAAAATCTGTGGTATCATATATATGACAATATATTTTGGTAATACATTTATTGGTTTCACTGTAATAAATGTTATATAAATGTATGATTTTTTGTAAGCTTATGACCATGTTTGTTGTTGGCTTTATTTAATTCCTTTTGTATAAAGATCTCCTCTAGAACGTTATTGGAACCTAACATGTTTTATAGAATAATACTCACATTTGAAAATGTCAGTTAAATTGGAGGAGGAACGCTGCACTCTATGTTACATTGAAAAGTCACAAATATGTTTCAGATTTGCTGAATTTTCTGTTCTAATTGTTAATACAATGCTTAATTGATTTATGTTTTGCAGTGACCTAACATTTGAGGTTTTAACTTTTTGTAACTTCTGAAAAAGTTGTTACATGGGGGAAAATTCAACCTGAACTATCCGTTTTTTAAATTCAGGCACTTTTTGTGATTGCATAAATAGAAAGCTGCTGGCTGTTTTAGCACACTTTAAACATCCAACTGTTGCTTTTATATTGAATAGAGTCAATTGATGGAATTGAGAACTAGCATCTAGATCCATTTAAAAGTTCTGGTTCTTATACATGACAATTGCAAGTGAAAATTATTGCATAAGGCTCAGAAAATATATCCCTCCAAATAACCCTTAAAAATGATATGGGGGTGAAAAAAATCATTGCAGACTAATAAAAACGTTTAATATATTTCTAAGCATACGTTTCCCAAGTTACCCATGCTGTGCCATTGCATTTCAGGTCTGGCAATCAAGGGAAGACATGTGCGAATCTGTCTGTTTGATGGCCAAAATGTGAGTTTATTTCTGTAATAGTTGTATTTCACCTGTTATATATAACAGGAGTGATGTCACCAGTAATTATCATTTCATTGGATAACCATGAGAATTAACCTTTTATTTTGCGAATATGTGATTTTGAGATTAGAGTACATTCACATATAAATATTTAAATATTTGTTGTTTTGTGTTCAATCTTTTTCTTTTATTAAGATGTATGACTATAATTTCCCTAATTTTTTAAAATTCTTTATCAAAATTCAATTCAATTTTTGCAACAGCATCATACTGTTATTTTTGCAATCGTAAGACCTTCTTGAGTTTATTTTCGTGGGAGTCAGAAATTTAAGGCTTATAAGTCCTTTGTTGTCACGAATGACATCATTTGAATAATTGGAATAAGGTGTCTAAATGAGTAAGATCATTTCTATCTTTCAGATTTTGAGTAATATCCACACCATAAAGGTAGCTGCAGTGGACAAGGATCAGAGGACGTGGAACTTTAACAACAGGGTGAGGAGGAGGAGGAGTATAGAGAGTTTGTAATACAAGACCCCCCCGCTGAGGGAGGGTCTTACTTCACAATCCACGAACTATCTATTATATGATCAGTACAACTTTCTATTAAGGGACTCATAATCACGGAACCATCCTTATCATGATGATGGGTCACTTATTGGAAACTCACAATTAAGAAAATGTTGTTAACTTGAGGGCAGGTCACTCATAGAGAACCAGAATCTATGATCCATCAGTAGTTTAAGGGCAGGTCTTTTATAGGGAACTCACAATCTTTAAGTTAACTAACTGTTTAGGTTGGGTCTCACATAGCAAGCTCACACTTCACAAACCATCCTTATCTTGAGGGTGGGTCGCTTACAGGGAGCTCGAGGTTGAAATACATTAACCATTGTTAACTTGCAGGCAGCTTTGTGACAAGTAACTTAGAATCTATGAGCTATCTAACTGTTGAGGATAGGTCCTTAAAAAGAAGTCTCAACAATCCATTAGCTATTCTACTGTTGGGTGTGGGTGTTCTTAAGAAAACTCACTATCTATGAGTCATTCTTCCATCAAAGTTTGGAATTACATAGATAGCTCACAATCAATGAGTCATCCTTCTACTAAATTTGGGACTCATGTACACTGTAGATAGCTCGTAATCACCGAGTCATTCTTCTTTTACATTTTGGACTCACATAGATAACTCACGATTAATGAGTCATTCTTCTTTTAAAGTTAGGACTCATATAGATAGCTCACAGTCATTGAGTCAAGCTTCTATTAAGTTGGGACTCACTTAGATAGCTCACAGTCAATGAGTCAAGCTTCTATTAAACTGGGACTCACTTAGATAACTCACAGTCATTGAGTCAAGCTTCTATTAAGTTGGGACTCACTTAGAAAGCTCACAGTCAATGAGTCAAGCTTCTATTAAATTGGGACTCACTTAGATAGCTCACAGTCATTGAGTCAAGCTTCTATTAAATTGGGACTTGCATAGATAGCTCATGATCACAGTCAATGAGTCATGCTGCTATTGTGATGGAACTCAAAGAGTCTATAGTTCATAAGGTATTGTTTTATTCAGGTAAGGATTCCTACATAGATCTTACCATCCACCAGTCCTTCTCAAATTATTAAATAAAATATTGTCATTGCAATCAAATATATAATAAATGTGTATGTTTCGTTTCAGGAATATAACCAGATGGACCCGATTCAGCATGCAGAATTCTTCATCAGGACGAATAGTATAAATGAAAATATAGGTAACCACTATACACTATACTATGGAATTGCTTACACAGAAAAGTGGTTTAAAATTCTGGTCATAACTTACTTGTTCCTTCTTACCATTGTGTGTACTGTTTTCATGATGTCATTTAATTTAACGATAATTGGGGAAATCATCACTTGCTACGAGATAGATTTGTGTTCTTCGAGATAAACTCTACTTGTTATATTATTAAAGTTTTAGTTGATACACAGGTGAGTTGAAAATATAGATTGACAAGAGATAGCTCCTCCTACATACATTTCTTTTTTTATAGGAATCCTGTTTGAGCTCTGTATGTCCTATGTGAGAACGGTAAGTGTCGGCCAATTTAGAAGTATTCTATAGAAAATTTCTGATTGTTAGCACAAACTTTAATCAGATATTTGGAATGAAGATTATTTACATCAAACAGAAAAAAATATTTACATGTATTATAAAAAATGCAACACATTTTCAAATCCATTTTTAGCATGCATGTTTTGTGTAATGTTTTTAGTTTTTTTTTAGTTTCATATAATCTGCCACCAAATTTTTTTAAGTTTTGCACCATTATTTCAATGTCAGATAGACTTACGATCAATGTTTGTGTCAAGATATCCAGTACTTACGTATTTACACAGATTTGCTGGCAATAAGTCCCTGTAACAAACATGTGTTGGCACCAGTACTATTAGTTACATGACAGTATCTATTGTAACAATACTATCATAATTCCTTCTAGAAATACTTGTATAGCACTACACTAAAACCTTGATATAATGCCCCTTGTTTCACACATCTCAAGGTTTCCTTTTCCAGTTTTGCTAACTATCCCTTTATATGTATCCTTTGCTGTATTTTCAACCTCCTTCATAACATCAGACTTATTTGTTAACAAATGGTAGCATTATAACAAGGTTTTACTGCCCAGATAGATAGGAAATAGTAGTAGCAATACTATCATAACACCCTTAGAAAGGACACAATATTTTATCAATACAATGTGCTATTATATTTACTTATACAATGATAAAAATAACGATATTAATATGTATTTGATAGTACTCCAGGAAATTATGACCATATACAAATTTAAGGCTGGTCATTGCTTTAGTTTGTCCCAGTTGTAAATATTGTATCCTCAATATAATCACATATTCCCTGCCTTACAGAATGATCTAAGTGATAATTAAAATATGTAGTAAATTATATTATATATGCACTTATTGTTTGTCTATTCATTGAGTATATTCAAGTTATTAAAGAGAAAAGACAAACATTTGATATTAATTTGAAAGTCTGCATGTTCCTACACTATGATAGCAGTTGATTGTAAGAAATCCAAAAATCATTTGTGCATATGTTTTGTCATGAGTGAGCTTGAGTTGCATCCCTTTGTGTATGTGTATAGGTAGATTCTTGGCATTGGAAACCATTTCTTTTATATTGATTGCTAACCTGACCTTTTTGTTATCTCACCTTGCCCAAAGGGCCATGTGAGGTTATGCTCTTTCTTTTGAACGACTTCTTCTGAAAAACTGTAGGACCTAGGGTCATGATATTTGGCCAGTAGGTATTTGGGATGGAGTGCTATAAAGTTTCCTCATTAAAATGACCTTGACCTACTTTCAAGGTCACAGGGGTCAAATATGTTAAAACTTCAAACAACAATATCCTAAGAATCATTTGAACTAGAGTCATGATACTTTGGTATGTTATGTAGATCAGCAGTGCAAATATTTTTTTCAATTACAGTAATGAGGTCAAAAGTCAACTTTAAATGCTAGTTGGGGATCAAATGTCAACTTTGGTTAAAAGCTTTAACAATCTTCTTCTCAAGTTCCATAAGGCCCAGGGTCATGCTATATGGCCAGTAGGTACCTGGGATGGAGTGCTATAAAGTTTCCGCATTAAAATTTCCTTGACCTACTTTCAAGGTCACAGGGGTCAAATATGTTAAAAACTTCAAACAACAATATCCTAAGAACTATTTGGACTAGGGTCATTATTCTTGGGTATGTTATGTAGACCAGCTGTGTGAATTGTTTTCTTTATTACAGTAATGAGGTCAAAGGTCAACTTTAAGTGCAAGTCGGGAGTCAAAGGTCAACATGGGTTATAAGCTTTAAAATTTCAAGTTTCAAACAACAATATTTTCAGAAATGTTTAAGAGATGTTAAAATGTCTTGTGTTCTAGTTACCAAATTTGGTCTTAAGTTACCAATATGTCAGTTGCATGTAACAAAAGAAACAGATGAGCAATACAGGCCCTCTGGGCCTCTTGTTGTAATACCTCTTCAACATGAACCCACTAGTCAACCTGGGATAAACAGCTAGGTGTGCAAGTTGCTGTTAACAAAATTACGGTAACAGCTACGATGTACAGCTTATTGAACCTATTGTCCAGGTGTCGCACATGGACAACATACGAGTTTTAAGCCAAAATCCATTCATGTCAGAAAGAAAATATGATAATAAGCAGGGTCCCACGTTTGACCATATACATATATTTTTCTTAGTTTATCAATATAGAGAAAATTTGGTACATGGAAAAATTATTATAAGCCAGTTATCATATTATCTGTTATTATAATAAGTTGGTTCAATTGTATCATTTTTATTTTTTTTAATTTGATGATTTTTTTTATGATCATTTAACAGAAATACGTTTTGTAATAAAATTGTGTCTGCAAGTCATTGTTCACCATCGCTTTGTCTTCTGATTCGGCCTATTCTCCAAGTGAAGGGAAGAAAATGATGATACATTGTATCACCAGTTTCATCTGAATAAAACTGGAGTTTCTTGGTCTGTTATAGCCTGTGCATGACGTTGTTGTGAGTAAACTAGCATTGTAACTTCAGATAAAACAGGAAAATGAGGAAAATGTGAGTAGCTTAGAACACACCTAGATGAGTTATCTTTCTTGTTCACTGATGTAACACATTGCGAATGCCTCATAGTTAACACTGTTTGATATATTTTACTTGTTTTTACATAGATGTGTTTTGTTGGAACTCTTACTTTTTTCCAGTAAAAGTTCTGGTATTATTTGCTGTCCTGCAGTAATGGACTAATGGTGTCCAACACAATGGCAGATTGTACAAATTCACACTAATTTGAATTGTGTTGGTGTTTGCATTTCTCTCTTTTCATTTCACTTGCTTTCATTACAGGAAGTTTGCTGAGACCTAGATTTATTATTAACGCCAAATTACATATTTTCTTCTTTGCTAATATTTTACTCTCTATACAAAATATATTTATCTCTTAAGATGACCATTACTTATCCGTTATGGACTTTTTGTCAAGGACCATATATATCACAATGTATTAACCGAGACAAACATCCTATACTTGTATAATACATATCATGTCGCTAGATAACATGTGGTGTTGGACATCCAAGTATAGCGAATGAAATCAATTGTAATTAGGACTAAAACTTGATGAGTGAATTAAATATTTTTGCAAAATGATAAAAGAAAATAAAGATAAACAAAAGTAAGAAATACACATTTTCATATACAACTATATACGTACAGAAATATCCAGTTCTAAGTTTAGAAATATGAGGTCAATATGGTCATGTAGAATACAAAACAGAAACATGAGGTCGATATGCAATTTTTCGGCGAACACACGACAAAGGTTTAGCCAATTAGAATCCAGGAAAACAAGACCATATGCTATATAGGGATATATCTACAGTATACTGTAGTTCAATGGTTTTCATAAACAATTCTTCAGAATTCTTTAGTTGATTGGAGTTTTTACAGTGTACTCTAGATCTGTCTTAATTAACCAGACTCTAATTCAGATTTTTATCTAAACCACACAAATAATTTGGTTTCGAAAGTGTTGGTGTATGACGAGTAGACTCTCTATAAACTGAATGTCTACAAACTGGCCAAATGATGTACATTATGTGGTCCTAAGGTGTACCAGTTTAGACAGAGTGCTCTTTAAATACAATTTGTAACCAGTTCGGAAGCATGTTGAGATCATATTAACTACCATATTTTCAAAATGATTATATGTATTTAAGGCAAAAGGTAACAGCATCAGTTATAATGGTGAAGAACTTAGTTCCACACAGGGTTTTATTTGCTAGAGTACCCTCCTATCTATATTCCGTCTTTGCGTATTGCAGAGTTATCTTCTCTTGGGAGCAGGTATTGATTGTTACGTCACTTGTTTGTGAGAGTAACGTCATCAATTTTTGAGAAAACGACGTAATTTTCTCACACAAACCAATGNATGAAGCCCACACACAGTTTTATTCACAAAGAGTACCCTCCCTTCTATATAGATGATGAAGCCCACACACAGTTTTATTCACTAAGAGTACCCTCCCTTCTATATAGATAATGAAGCCCACACACAGTTTTATTCAC
>NW_018479993.1:62473-74309 GCF_002113885.1 Mizuhopecten yessoensis | reverse complement strand
TGACGTAACAATCAATACCTGCTCCCAAGAGAAGATAACTCTGCAATACGCAAAGACGGAATAGATGACGAAGCAACCAAAAGGAGTTTTCTGATTTAGAATCACTTTACCTGTCAAGTCTTTTTAGGTCACCTGAGCTTTGCTCAAGTGACCTATTCCAATCACTTTCCGTCCGTCGTGGTGCGTAAACTTTTTACATTATCAACTTCTTCTCAAGAACCAGTGGATGGAATTTTTTCAAACTTGGTCAGAATCATCCTTGGTAGATGAGGCTACCAAATTGTAAAATTGGGATTCCTACCCCAACCCTAGGGGCCAGGGCGGGGCCCAAAAGGGAAAATTAACCAATATTTCAAAAATCTTCTTCTCCAGACTCAGAGGTATTACAGTCATTTTCTCTGCATGGATGGAAAGATCATCAGGGGCTTTATTTAAATTGTAAATTTCAGGACCCCCGAGCTATCCGTTCTCCCTTGGGGAGGGGGTAAAGTTTACTATAGTTTATATAGGGAAACAACACTTTTGGGTATATTTTGACAATTTTCTGTTGGAAATTATTTTTACTTGGTCAGAATCATCCTTGGAGGAGGAAGATGGTTTTAAATTGTAAAATTGGGATTCCTACCCCAACCCTAGGGGCCAGGGCGGGGCCCAAAAGGGAAAATTAACCAATATTTCAAAAATCTTCTTCTCCAGACTCAGAGGTATTACAGTCATTTTCTCTGCATGGATGGAAAGATCATCAGGGGCTTTATTTAAATTGTAAATTTCAGGACCCCCGAGCTATCCGTTCTCCCTTGGGGAGGGGGTAAAGTTTACTATAGTTTATATAGGGAAACAACACTTTTGGGTATATTTTGACAATTTTCTGTTGGAAATTATTTTTACTTGGTCAGAATCATCCTTGGAGGAGGAAGATGGTTTTAAATTGTAAAATTGGGATTCCTACCCCAACCCTAGGGGCCAGGGCGGGGCCCAAAAGGGAAAATTAACCAATATTTCAAAAATCTTCTTCTCCAGACTCAGAGGTATTACAGTCATTTTCTCTGCATGGATGGAAAGATCATCAGGGGCTTTATTTAAATTGTAAATTTCAGGACCCCCGAGCTATCCGTTCTCCCTTGGGGAGGGGGTAAAGTTTACTATAGTTTATATAGGGAAACAACACTTTTGGGTATATTTTGACAATTTTCTGTTGGAAATTATTTTTACTTGGTCAGAATCATCTTTGGTGGATGACGGTATCACATTGTAAACTTGGAATTCCTGCCCCATCCCCAGGGGTTAGAGCTGGGCCCCAAAGGGAACATTTACAAATATTTTAAAATTCTTATTCTTTGATGACATGACAAGTATTGTATTTCACTTAGTTTACATGCTGATTTCCACATCACATCTAAACAATAAAATAAAGCTACCAGTACCTATGATATAACTCAGGTGACCGCTAAGGCCCTTGGGCCTCTTGTTTTTATGAAGTAGAGTTTGACCCCTGCAGTTTTTGTGATTTTTTTCTTTCTATTATTCAATTTTCAACCTTTCACATTTTGAATTCATGTACCTACAACATTGTGAAATGTTTCTTTTGTAAAGGTTTTAAATGAACATTTCACAATAATAGTGACAGTAGTAATAATACAGTGAACCTGCTGATACCATTTGCCTTAAACTAATCATTCATTATCTAACATGTTTGATCACATAGGGAGGAGTATTGACCAATCAAAAGTGGCATACATTGCAACATGGTGATAAACATTGACCCCTGGTTTGTTGTTTTATGATGATAAGGTCATGTATTAATATTTGGACAAGAATGTATCAATAGTTTATACAGCTTGAAGAATATACACATTTGTACTTTAAAAATATTGACTGCATCAAAATTCCAGCTTCTCTTTCTCATAGTCCAATGTTCAGTTTATCATTAGCTACAGCATTCAAAAGAAAAATAAGATCTGTTTTAATCTGTAACCCTTTCATCCCAAAGTAACTTTAGTAGACTCGACCATGCATTGATCTGGATAAGTCCATTATGGTCTACAGAGATGAAAGGATTAATGAACACAGAATGTCATATGCATAAATAGCTCCACACAAAGGCTACATATTGATAAATTTACAAGTGTTTAGTTATATACAAGGTATATACTACAATTTTTCAAAACGAAGCATGTGCTTAAAAGTGATATTTGGTAGGTCAGCATACACAAACCTACCTCTGAAGACCAGGTTGATCATGCATGTATATCTCATGGTTAGTTTAACACAAATTAACTCCATTCCTCCTGAAACAAAACCTTTGTGCTTTTGGTTAAACTTAGTTATTGATTTTGTTTATTTCTTTTTATTGGTTGAGTTAATTTTTCATGACCTTATAAGTTTTTAAAAAATCAGCTTTCATATCTCCTCCATTGTCTCCTACAGAGTACAGAGGAATATGGAGAGTTTAGCTGTGGCTGGCATCATCTCAAATTGTTAGAGGACAACGGAAATGTCAAAGGCAACAGGTAGGGAGCACTGAGCAACATCAAGGACATCAAAATGTTCAATTATGGTTACCAGTGAACAACACAATACTGTGTAGAATAAAAATAATGGAAATAAACCAAGAAAATTTGTTAATAATTTTGTTTTTTTAAGGGTTCAATACCCCTTAAAATGTTCGTTCTCACATGGTAACAGGTTGGAAGTCACATTTTACATTTATCTTATTCATTCATCACTTCTTCAAAGCATGCATTCATTTGTTTGTTTATTCATGCAAACATTTTCCATAATAGATGATATTAACCCTATTTTCTAGATATATATCCAATATATTTCTCTATTTTGGCCTTTATTCATGCATACTTGTCTACAAGACCGTGGATACAAGAGATCTTTGACATGAAATTAGAGTTATTATTAATCGGCAGGTACATTGATTATACAGATTTGAATATTCAGACAATTCTCCAGCAATTAATGTCAGTCATGGATTGTTAAGTGTCTTCCTTTGCTAGAATCCTAATGATTTTCATCTGTTGATGTTTTTATTCCAGAGTATTTGATCAGATGGAGGTCCATGGTGGTACGCCATACGAGAAGGGAGTGTTTGTCGACCCAGAAATATCCAGAAGAAGTAAGTGATATATTAATATGCACATGGGAATCATATTAAGTTCCCTTGTCAGAAATTATTTTTTCCTAACTTTTTTTTACTACATGTACTTAACCTTTTTAGTGAAAATCGCTGTAATATTACACAGTCAGAATAAATATCTAATTTTCCCTGTATACTGAAGACATTATAAAAGTAAACTGCATTGATTTTACACAAAGTTTTTGACCGTTTTGCTAATTACAGCAAGTTCCAATGCCTTCATGACTCTACTTTCGGGAAACAAGCAGCCGAGGCTTCACGTAAAGGTATCCATCCCTGGCAAGAAAGACGTCAAGGATCAGCTACAGTAAGACAACAATATTAATACAGAATTAAGAACTTTGATATTATGTCTATAATTCTATGTATCCGAAGTTATCTTGGACACTTTGACAATGCTGTTATACCATGTACTTTATCTGTAGAACATGAAACATTCATTAATTCTATCTTTTAATAATCTTTTCTTGGTCGCAACTGTCAAAGACAGGTACCAGCATTGTCTGTCAATACACCTATACTATACTACAGGTGTATTGACAGACCAGGCTGGTACCTGTGCATAGAGTAAGGTACAGAAAAAAGATGAAATAAAATCTACACAAATAATCTATTTACTGATAATTACTTTCCCATTGCTCATCTTCTGGCGTCCAGGCATTGTGATATTGTAAATATAACATGTTGGATTAGCATGCCTAATATATGATGACTTTATTTTAGAGTAGAACCAGCGTCTCAATAGTCTTTTCAATCCTACAAAATATTACATTCCTGATATATTTGTTTTTTTACTGTAACCATTATTTTTTAGATGAATTCTACACAGCAACATAAATAGAAAAAAATGAAAATTATATGAAAAGGGAAAATACATTTTTAATAGCTTTCTGTGTAAAGTTAATTGTAATAAAATAACTCCTTCAGTGTACAGAGTACTAGATCATCATTAAATTGATGTGTATTTGTATAAGAGAAAGTTACTAGAACCACAGCTACGTGATTTTACAGAACATTACCTGATGTGTTCGTCGGAAGTATGTGTCTGCTGCCGTTCTACTCCTACTACAGACAGATCCTAGCTGACAAATTGATCCGTGACCGCATTGATCTGGATTCTACAGGTATATATATTCTCTATCAATCAGGCTAAACAGCAAAGAACTGGTTTTGTTAGAAAAAAAAAGCTTTACTTTGTTTGGAGTTCTACATAAAGAGACTCAATTTTTAAATAGGTGCTTTTTGTGTCATCTGCGAAAAGCTGGTGACACATAGGTATTGCTATGTCGGTGGCGGCGTCGGCCGCACATAGGTTTTCGTGTGATAACTAGAGTTTCCTTTTGCCGATCAAACTCAAACTTCATGCAGTGCTTCCTTACCTAAAGTGTTTGCTTGGGATTGCTTTTCAGGTCCAAAGGTCAAAGGTCAAGGTCACAGTTACTATAAATAGAAAATATGTTTTCGTGCGATAACTTGAGCTTCCTTGGGCCGATCAAACTCAAACTTCATGCAGTGCTTCCTTACCTAAAGTGTTTGCTTGGGATTGCTTTTCAGGTCCAAAGGTCAAGGTTACTGTTACTATAAATAGAAAATCTGTTTTCATGTGATAACTTGAGTTTCCTTGGGCCGATCAAACTCAAACTTCATGCAGTGCTTCCGTACCAAAATTGCTTGCTTGGGATTTCTTTTCAGGTCCGAAGGTCAAAGGTCAAGGTCACTGTTACTATAAATAGAAAATCTGTTTTCGTGCGATAACTTGAGTTTCCTTGGGCTGATTAAACTCAAACTTCATGCAGTGCTAAGCACAATCTCCCAGCTTCCTGCACAGGCCACACATCCACTTCCGTGGAATTCTTGTTTACTTCGTATTTCTAGTAAATAGTTGTTCAAACGTTAGTAGCTAACAGAAATGACAAAACGTCACATCAGTAACAGAAATGACATGACGTCACATCAGTAACAGAAATGACATGACGTCACATCAGTAATAGAAATGACATGACGTCACATCAGTAACAGAAATGACATAACATCGCATCAGTAACAGAAATGACATAACATCACATCAGTAACCGAAATGACATGACGTCACATCAGTAATAGGAATGACATGACATCACATCAGTAACAGAAATGACATAACATCACATCAGTAACAGAAATGACATAACATCACATCAGTAACCGAAATGACATGACGTCACATCAGTAATAGAAATGACATGACATCACATCAGTAACAGAAATGACAAGACGTCACATCAGTAATAAAAATGACATGACATCACATCAGTAACAGAAATGACAAGACATCACATCAGTAACAGAAATGACATGACGTCACATCAGTAATAAAAATGACATGACATCACATCAGTAACAGAAATGACAAGACATCACATCAGTAACAGAAATGACATGACGTCACATCAGTAATAAAAATGACATGACATCACATCAGTAACAGAAATGACAAGACATCACATCAGTAACAGAAATGACATAACATCACATCAGTAACAGAAATGACATGACGTCATATCAGTAATAGAAATGACATGACGTCACATCAGTAATAGCAATGACAAGACATCACATCAGTAACAGAAATGACATGACGTCACATCAGTAATAAAAATGACATGACATCACATCAGTAACAGAAATGACAAGACATCACATCAGTAACAGAAATGACATAACATCACATCAGTAACAGAAATGACATGACGTCACATCAGTAATAGAAATGACATGACATCACATCAGTAACAGAAATGACATAACATCACATCAGTAACAGAAATGACATGACGTCATATCAGTAATAGAAATGACATGACGTCACATCAGTAATAGCAATGACAAGACATCACATCAGTAACAGAAATGACATGACGTCACATCAGTAATAAAAATGACATGACATCACATCAGTAACAGAAATGACAAGACATCACATCAGTAACAGAAATGACATAACATCACATCAGTAACAGAAATGACATGACGTCACATCAGTAATAGAAATGACATGACATCACATCAGTAACAGAAATGACATAACATCACATCAGTAACAGAAATGACATGACGTCATATCAGTAATAGAAATGACATGACGTCACATCAGTAATAGCAATGACAAGACATCACATTAGTAACAGAAATGACATGACGTCACATCAGTAATAAAAATGACATGACATCACATCAGTAACAGAAATGACAAGACATCACATCAGTAACAGAAACGACATAACATCACATCAGTAACAGAAATGACATGACGTCATATCAGTAATAGAAATGACATGACGGCACATCAGTAATAGCAATGACAAGACATCACATTAGTAACAGAAATGACATGACGTCACATCAGTAATTGAAATGACATGACGTCACATCAGTAATAGCAATGACAATATCACATCAGTAACAGAAATGACAAGACGTCTCATCAGTAATAGAAATGACATGACATCACATCAGTAACAGAAATAACAAAACATCACATCAGTAACAGAAATGACATGACGTCACATCAGTAATAGAAATGACATGACGTCACATCAGTAATAGCAATGACAATATCACATCAGTAACAGAAATGACATGACGTCACATCAGTAATAAAAATGACATGACATCACATCAGTAACAGAAATGACAAGACATCACATCAGTAACAGAAATGACATAACATCACATCAGTAACAGAAATGACATGACGTCACATCAGTAATAGAAATGACATGATGTCACATGAGTAATAGCAATGACAATATCACATCAGTAACAGAAATGACATGACGTCACATCAGTAATAGAAATGACATGACATCACATCATTAATAGAAATGACATGACGTCACATCAGTAACAGAAATGACAAGACGTCACTTCAGTAACAGAAAAGACATGACGTCACATCAGTAATAGAAATTACATGACGTCACATCAGTAACAGAAATTACATAACATCAGTAACAGAAATGACAAGACGTCACATCAGTAGCAGAAATGACAAGACGTCACATCAGTTACAGAAATGACAAGACGTCACATCAGTAACAGAAATTATATAACATCAGTAACAGAAATGACAAGACGTCACATCAGTAACATAAATGACAAGACGTCACATCAGTTACAGAAATGACATGACGTCACATCAGTAACAGAAATGACATCACATCAGTAATAGAAATGACATGACGCCACATCAGTAACAGAAATGACATGTATTTAAGGACACTACATGACATTTGATTAAATATAGGAATGATGTGACATCACACCAGAAAAGGGAATGTCCACATCATGCTTTTAACTGGAATAACATCACACCTGATCAATATTGATATGCTTTGATATCATGTCATTTTAAAGGAATAATGTCACTTGATTTAAAGCACTGAGAATTATGTGATATTACATCTTGGATATAAATGTCGCTCTATATATATTCTGTTTTAAAAAAAAAATGGAAAACGAATTCTAACCTTCAGCTCCTGTAGGGAAGGCCTGAGATAAAAGTAGTCATATACATGTATCAAAGCTGCCTCCCATCATATAGCTTTTTACTCGTTTTCTCAGTTTTGAATACTTATATGGTTGATGTCTGGATGGAAAATACAAGTATTTTAAGATCTTTGGTATAGTTTTATGTACATGTGCATATGTAGTTTTGGAAAGATTGTTATCCTCCAAATGAATGTACATCGTTCATACTCGATTTCAGGTTAACTTAAGATGTCTAAGTTTGTTACATCAAACTGTCTTTCAAAGCTTTTATTTCATTGAGCGAATGAAACAGTTTGATTTTATTTTTTTAGAGTTTATGCCAAGTACAGGTAACTTGAAATGTGATTTTATGTGGTTGTATGATCGTAATATGCATTGTTATCTAATATGGCATTTATCTAATCACTCACAACCTTACCAAATCAACCCAATTGTTAATAAGAGCGTAGCTCTTGTGCGCCAAAGGCAGCCGAGCGAAGCTCTTTAATGGTAACACATGCATACGTATACAGAGTTGTTTCCCCTTGTTACACGCTGCCTTCAATTTTTTTCGTCCGGAAGTAGTCATCCAGTTGGGAAACCGGAAGTGTATCCTTGAAGCGAAGACAATTGTGTTTCAACCCATACATGAACATTTTCATATAGTGAAAACAATCCTCATGTTTTATTACTTGTTTATTTAGGTAAAAACTAATGTACATTCTGAGTGAAAAAAATATATCACATAAATTATGATACCAGCAGGCATGAAACTCCGTTCAGAGATTATCCTACTATGACGTCACAAGCACGTCACTCTCCATCGGCCTTCATTGGTTATTTCCGGAAGGATGAAAACTAACTGGAAAATCTTGGAACTGATGTCCGTTAAAAATGCAGATATTTTCTGAAGATCCTTCATCAACCAGGTTCTGTTAATATTTCTACCGGGAGATATCTTCAAAAAGAGCATCGTTATATCGATATAACGACAATCTCAGTTACATCAAAATATAACTGCTTTCTTTTTTTAATTTAATTTTTCTAACTAACATCTCTATACACTTACTTATAAGTACACTTATCGTCAAATATGTAATATTCACTTTTTTATAGCAATTACCGAACACTTTTTTCCCCAACTTATCTCAATCATTCTTTTTGTGCCCCGACGGAAGTATCTAATTAAAATTATGATCTCGCTTCTAGTTAGGCGAACTTTCTGTAAACAGAATTGCTATTTTTTCAGTGTACCACACTGACAGCTTGAAATGATATACATAAAATCCAAGCAAAGCACTCACTAACTACCATATTGCTGTACGATAAGAATTTATCGAAATATCAATTTGGACAGGTTCAGCCAATGAAACCGTGGCAAGTTCGGCCCATGTTACACATAAAAAGTCGTAAAATTGGCAGTAAAATCTGACGTTGCATACTTTATGACGTCATAATAAAGCTGTTTCCAATGGGTCCAAACTCACCCGAATGCCTGTCCAATGGCAGAGCTCGTTTGGCCATCCGATCTTCCGACAGTGAAAATTAAATAATGTTCAAAAATGGACGTGCTGCCATACTTCCCAGAACAGACTTTAATAAAAATGGGCTGAACTTGCTCCAATCTCCCCTATTGGTATGTCCATCTTAATCTCATTAGAGCTTATGTTTTACTGTTATTCCTCGACTAGCCAACTTTAAATACATGTACATTTTATCTTACCTCATTCTGAAAGCAGTATTCTGAATCAGTAAATATCAGAAATCAACAAAAGCTACGCTCTTTTAATTAAGGCTTTGCCTTTTCATAACACAATGACCGAGGGGAAGTAAAAATGTAATTATAAGAAATACTTGTACATATTAACATGACATGTATTATAAGAAAATACCTGGACATATTCACAAAATTGTATCAAGATGGTTATTGGTTCACACCTGTCATATGTAGACTATCAAGATGTTTATTATGCCTGTACGTCACATGTCTGAAGTGATACATTTGTATGACACTTGGTTTAGTTGGTGATAATATGATTTCTGATTTATACAAATCCTCATCTGAATTATACATATTTTATATAACAAAATGTACTTGATTCCTAAATTAGTAATATGAAACGGGTAATACAACTGAACGTAGCCCATTGATAACATACATGGAAATAATGTATCAAAAATGTAAATACAAGTAAGAATGGATACTTACAATAAGACAGTGCTGTAAAACAGTTCCTGTGTAAATCTCTCTTAGGACTATATAACTCAGATTGCAGTGGTGCACATGATGCCCAAATTTTAACAGTTTTAAAACGTTTTTCAAATTATTAATGGCTTTTACTGTCTGTATCGATGGACTTACACAGTTCAAATTATAAAACGTTCTTATTTGCTTTTCGAAAGTAGGGTTTATCCTTGACCAAGTGTGGATTGAAGTACTTAAACTATGAAATACAGGATTGTTTGTCCATGAATCCCTGAAGTTGTTTGGTTTACCACGGACTTAGATAATCTAATTCCGTGGGTTTACTAATCTTTTCCAGTTTGCCATTGGCAAGCCTTTCTGTACAAGAAAGGAAACCTTTTTATACATTCTAAAATATTGTCCCTGGTACTTCGTAAAAGGATATAGTTTTGGCCCAAAGAATTCTTATAGTTCTTATAAGTTATGTCCAAGAGGAAACAACAGTTAACAGATTCATTGCATGTTCGCATCTTGTTTCTGGATCCTTTTCATGGACCTATAATATAACTATATTTTATTGTATCAAATTGAATAAAAATATAAAGCTGAAACCAATACTAATACTACCATTGTGAAAATATGTTTCAGAGTTGATCCACAGTCCAGTGCTGACCACCTTCCCTAAAGTGGCTGACCAGTGTGATATGATGAAGGTTGTCAGGGTAGGTAACACCATCCACTTGCAATAGACAAATATTTCAATTAAGAAATAGGGTATCATTTAAGAATTTTTAGACCATTTTTATCCTTGCATATTTTTTATAATAAGAAATTATATTCAGCAAGATATATTACTAAAGTAAATGAGTTAATACAATACCATCAAAAGTTTTTGCATTAGAAAAAGTTTTGTCTAAAAAATTTCAGGAAAACAGGATATGGGCGTCAAGATATATTGGCGGTAAGGAAGTGAACAAATTAAATATATACTTAGGGACATTAATTCATTGTTCCACTGTTCCTTACATATGTGTTAGCATCAGAGGCCGGCTTTAATTTCATATCGGTAAAATCTGGCATCTACTTATACTGCAGTACATTGAAGTGGAGTCAGCTACCACACAAATTACATGTAGTTTTAGATTACTGTACAAACCTGTTAATTTTGCCGCCTTCGTACATCCCAAGTGACCAGTTCACATGTTGTCTTTTGAATTGTGTTTTGTAGGATCTGTGGCAGAAGAAAATCAAGACTGTTAAGAAAGCAGACTCGGTTAGTATTGAAAGCGATGCAATTTTATATCTTTCTAAATGTGTCTGACCCAAACTTATACCCCTCCTTGGGCCTATAGTTTAGTTGTACTTGTAAATTCTGGAAGAAATTAAATCTCATATTTTCTATTCTTAACTCTCTCTAATGTGTATGGAAACTTTTAATAATTGCATTCCTTTATTTTAACAGACAGCATTGCTATTAGTATGGAATAAATGCTTTACATGAATCCTAATGTAAAGTTTTACATGATATGAGGGATGGAAGCTAGTAATAGTTGTCATAGATATGGGCTGTCCTGCTAGACATGGATGTCTTGGTCCGGGAGCTTTTGCATATTATGACGTGTTTGTTACAATTAGAGCTATGTTCACAGTATTAACAAAGGCAATTTAAAATTAACTCATTGTTAGCTCACCTGCCCGAAGGGCAATTGAGCTTATGTTATGGTTCGGGGTCCGTCGTCCGGCCGTCGTCCGGCGTCCAGCCGGCGTCAACTTTTTGCTTTAAACAACTTCTTCTCAATAACCAAGAGGCCTAGGAAGATGATATTTGGCCAGTAGCATGCTGGGCTGATGGGCTACCAAGTTTGTTCGAATAAATGACCTTGACCCACTTTCAAGGTCACAGGGGTCAAATATGTTAAAATCTTCAAACAACTTCTTCTCAATAACCAAAAGGCCCAGGGTACTGATATTGGGCCTGTAGCATGCTGGGATGAAGG
>NW_018479993.1:50770-58734 GCF_002113885.1 Mizuhopecten yessoensis | reverse complement strand
ACTTCTTTTCAATAAGCAAAAGGGCCAGGGTACTGAAATTGGGCCTGTAGCATGCTGGGATGAAGGACTACCATGTTAGTTTAAATGAATGACCTTGATCCACTTTCAACCTAATGTCCTTGTTCAACAATCAAGGTCAGAGGCGTCATATGTTTAAATCTTTTAATAGGTTCTTATGAAATCTTAAGATTACAAGTGTTAGATTAATAACAGGTGAGCGATGCAGGCCCATTGGGCCTCTTGTATCAAAATCACATATAAGCTATTTGCTATCAAACACAGAGAGTGAGTTATTAACTAGATGTGTTGCTTTAGGTTGAGGTTCACTGAGGCAGAATCACGAAATCGTCGCTAGAATTGTACACTTAATTGTCATATTTGTGTTCAGTATTTATACATTAATATTATTTAAGTTCATTATTATTGGTTTATTGTTTTATCAGATATTAATTGTTTTCCCATCAAAGTTAAACACCAAATCTGTTGCTAATTTCCTATTTTGAGAGATTACTTTATTTCAAAAACGTATTTGCTGTATTGATTGATTGATACATTTTCTTGCAGAATTCTATTTTCCTTCCACCCTATTTGTCAGTTATGGTAATTACCATTGAACTTCGACCTCTGACCTTATAACCCTTGTTATCGTCTTTCTATGCTGCATTAGCCATATGTAGATATGTAGAGAACTTTCTGCATCTGTAAACCTACAATCAAAATTTCAAGACATTATTGAACATCTGTAAAAACCCAAGCATTTTTTATTTGTTTGAAATGAATTAAATAATATTGGGAACTAGCTGGTCCCATCAGATATACCTAGTGTGATTAAACTCACAAAGTTTCTTTTTGATTAATGAGATACATGTATCTATAGTCGGCATTAGAAATGTTCGAACGCTTTAAGAGGCAAAATAGTATAGGTATTAAAGTTTAAGATGAAAACAACATATATTGCATAGCTGGTGAGTAGTAAGCCAGTCTGGTGTGGTTGGCTTGGTAAACTTAGCTAGGTGTAAATCAGATAGTTTATAGTTTAGTCTTAGTGCATATAAATGAACATGCTTTGCTTGGGAAACCCAGTTTGTATTATCGGTAAAAGGTATATGGAAGCATGCTTAATATAAACATACCATTATTAAATTAGTGCTGTATGTGTAATGTACCAGGCATAAATATGTGTCAGTCCTTGTGTAACGGTGATGTCATTTAAGGAAGTTTTGCATGATACATAAATGTGATTTTTCTGCTTACAATCGGGCTCAGTATCGTAAAAGTAGGTTGAAACTAATTTATTCAAAGTTGGAGCAACATGATCCTAGCTATTCAGTGTTGAATTAAAGAGATCATTTGTAAACATCCAATGCAAAAATATTTGTTTTGATTACGGACGAGTTTGAGCTGAGCTGTACACGTTAGACATGAGAATAAGTTGTAGTCGTGGTAATCAGTATTCCAGGTGTGTACAGTATATTTTTATGTTATAACACCGATATATCAGGATTTGTAAATACAGATGCATGTATTACTGTGTTCAGTTAGCAAAGCAGCATATTAGACTGGATTGAACATAGTAGGGAAATGTACATAAACTCTCGGCTTGTCATTCTGTCCGACTAATATTGTATGCATGTTAAAAATTGTGATGCCTTATTGAATAATAGACTGTTTAAACCGATCAATGATCGATGTAATCGACATTATAGATGTTGCAGAAGGTAATGATAATTAACATGGTACTGTATTTACTCGAGAACATTATCTGGTAGTGGAACATTAATTAATAGTTTATAAAAAGGATTCTTGCTCAGTTCGGTCGAGTTTCCTCTGGCCCTGACACAAGACTTAGACATTTTGACAGATTGATGTTTATCTGTCAAAATGTCTTAGTCTTGTGCGGGCTATTGCACAATAGGGAGTATCTCAATAATCGGCAATGGTTAATATATTAACGGAAATGTAAATAGAAATAACGAACCGTGTTGTACCAGCAATAATCATACAAAGACATCTATGTAGTTAAGACCGCCACACAAAATCCTAATCTTATTGATGGAAGTGGTTTACAAATGAGTAATCCTACGTTTTCTATGCGTTGAAAGCTAGGAAGACTGGTGTTTGTATTCTACGATTTACATATATCTGTACATGAGTTAAAACACTGATGCAATACTTCGGTTATACATGTTGAGTTGATCCACAGAAACAAAACATTCCAATATTATTTTAAACCAGTCACACTTTACAGCAACAAGTCTGTGGGATCTTTTCTCCAGACATCCTAAACCACTGAAAACTTTAACAGACAGTGCATTGTAGCATTTCAAACATACACACTTTAAAACAGAAGTATACGGTATGTAGCATAATGCAGATGGAAATTTCAACTCTTGCAAAATATTGTAACATTGTAGTACTCTGTATAAATGGTTGTGACATTGATACATATACAGTGTAGGATAGTTTTATTATTACAATATTGTGTGAATGGAAGAACTAGAACGTATTTGATATTTTTTTGTAAAATTTTCACTTTACAATTGACCTTGTTTTTCCGTCCTTTTCTTTTGTTACCTGACATGCATGTGCATGACTACAATTTGTTGTAAGTATTGTTTGCAAAACGTGTTGTTGATTTGTTGATATGGCGATGATTTTTTAATTGTGGTGTAACTAATGCACAATGTGATTATGCTTACTGAATTTCATTTTTATCAATTTTGTGTGTGTGTCCTTGGCGACAAGATTTGTGTCTTTCTATCTGGGCATCTAGACAAAATATAGTTTGTTGTATCATATTTAACACATACAGTTATCTAAATACATACAATATTTCTAAAGTACAATTGATTAGGTTTTTTTTATACTGCTTGCAAATATATACAAAAAAGGTTTTAAAAAGAGTTATCCCTAATGTATTCCGCTTACCATTGATTGAAAGTCGGGCGTCACATCACAATGTTGATAGTGTTCTACTAACTTTGACTGCACTGAATCTGAAAAAAGATTAGTTTTGTGCATGCTTTACAAACAGATCTACTAGACATATGGAACAAGTGGTCAATTTAAATCTGCAATTAAACAAATGGGGTAAAATTTGTCAGAGCGGATGAATTTCTCTATTAATAGTTTGTCTTTACGGTAAAAATCTGATGAACTTGTTGTCTTACACCATAAAGTTATCAGATTTTATATTGTAAATCCACTCAATTCACTCAAAACAAGAGACCTTTGAAATCACTTACAAACTAACTTAACCGAGCTGGTGAACCGTAGGCGATGTTTTTTATCGTATATTGACGAGAAAAATGATATTTGGAGTTTTTTTCAATAATTTTACGAATCCATTACTTAGACAGTACTGTATTATATCGTTGATCTTGAAAATATGCAAATCTAAAAAAAAACATCCAAAAACAGTCTGCTCCAGACTAGTCTAGTGGATCTAGAACTTAGGGCTACATGCATCGCTTATAATTTATGTCCTTAAATGACTTAGCTGTTAACCATTATCAACATGAACATTTCTACGAAAAAGTTTGTTTACTTTTATGTTACAAATGAACTTTCCAGCTTCAATAGTGATTAAATAAATATATTATAGCTGTAGCATACGCGTAAGAGGCCAGGTTCTAAGGTTTTAATACCTTTCAAGTCGGTGTTTAAATGGCACAAACCACAATATCTGTAGAATTTGTGATGTGTCTAGGTCAGTTGTGGCAACCTTATTGACCATAGATACAAACCAGAGCTATATATAGCGTTGCTGTCAAGTCAAGATGTAGTGAGCAAAAACTAATGTGAAGTCAAATGAGGAACAATCCACGTAGTTGTATCTACGTTTTTATTAAGGGGTCCCCGCTGTGTAGTACAATGCATACGTCTGTAAGATTGCTTCATGTATATATGCATGTTCATTGAAGATCTACTGTTTTAATTTATGATGAAAACTGTATTGACATTGTGGTAAATGTATAATATATTAAATGTTAATGTAAATGTATATTGCAGATTATTTATATTTCGCAAGAATTTGTGTTAAGCATTGATGTCAAATATTTAGTACGGAAACGTTAGCTTGTACAAACTTAAGTGTTAGCAATCTATAAGTTATCTGCATTATTACATTATTTATTGTTCTTTTTCACAAGCGTTTATTGTGATTATTTTTGAAATCAATTATAGAATAACAACATTTGATCACAGCAGAATAATATGAATGAGATTGATAAGCATATTTGTATACATAACTTTTTAGTCTCATATTTTCATGTGACAATTAATGTATTCTTATTGAATAAGAAGTGAACAGTTGTATGTTGTACGAAATCTATTAACTCCAACTTGCCATAACATTTAGTATATAATATTTTCACTTGCAGCGTGACCATGAATACATGAAGAAATTATTTGAGGAAGTGATAAAAGAATCAGCGTATCCTCTCTTGCACACAACAACACTTCCGGTGTATCGGATAGGCAACCACCAGGCAGAACAGGTCTGTTACTACTCACTGCAAGAGTCTCCACAATTAAATTAGTATAGCCTAATGAAAACTAAAAACAGTAAAACCTCTCTAAGACAAACATCGTAGGAACACTATTTCCTTTAACCATAGTCAGATTTACATGGTTCAAATTACATATAAGTGTGTGTATACATTGGAAACCTTATTTCAGACTTAATCAGCCTGAGATAGATTATAATATATCTAACAAAGTCAAAGCATAGAATATAATATATTTAACCAAGTCAAAGCATAAATCATAATATATCTAACCAAGACAAAGCATAAATCATAATATATCTAGCCAAGACAAAGCATAGATCATAATATATCTAACCAAGACAAAGCATAAATCATATTGTATCTAACCAATACAAAGCATAGATAATAATATATCTAACCAAGACAAAGCATAAATCATAATATATCTAACCAAGACAAAGCATAAATCATAATATATCTAACCAAGACAAAGCATAATATATCTAACCAAGACTAAGCATAGATTGTAATCGAGTTACAAAATAAACACAATTTATCTGGCACAGAAGAATCACTTAACATGTGTTGTATATAATAGTGAGCAGCATTATATTTACAGTGTAAAGTTTAATACACTCTGTATCTTGTCCACAGGTGCGCCAGGCGGAGATTGACAAGTTCTTAAATCTACGTGACACTCGAGGTGGCATCCTTCAGCTCCTGCTCTCATCAGAAATAGAGTTTTCTCCCTTTGATACCAAAGAGGTTTCCTTTGACGTGATAGGGCCTCACTGTTTACAACCCTAGTGACGAAAGGTATACAATACAAAGCGTTTTTATTTTTAAATAGTTGGATTTTGTTTGTTTTCTTTGAAACTGGGTCACAAAAATGGCATACCATGTCCTGTTAAACACTAGTCAAAATAAATGTGAAATAGAAATTTGAAAGCAGCAAGGATTTCTATACAAATTTTCATTAAGAGAAATTGTTAATTCAATCATTCTAACTTTGTCTCCAGGACGTATATCAAAAGCGTTATTTTTCTTTCAGATTGATGTAGAATTTTTAGCTCGAAGCAACATATGGGACTCAATAGTCCAAGCAGTACATGCCAGGATAGTAGTATGTGCTATTGAATTTTATTAACAAACTAGTTACGCAAAGTGTTTTTGTAACACAAGTGTCAAAAGGACTAGAAGAATAATTCCACGCTACCAGAAGAACGACACCAGCGATCTCATGACACTTTGCTGTTACAAAAATATGCAAATGGAAACTATTATCAACAGAAATTTGATAACGGGGATTTTCATGAGGAAACATTCTAGAGGCGTGTTGCTCTTCTATAAAGAAACTGATAAGTTCTTGTCCGTAGTGAAGCAAGTGGTGTATGATTTAGTTGAACGAGATTAACGCCGTCCAGTACATAAAAATATTAAGATTATTATTTAGAATTATTTCCTTATTTTGGTCAATGATTGTTTTTATCGCTTGAGGAAACAATGTATATTAACCTCACACTTTGTCCTTGATATTACATTTTTCCTCGGGTTGATGAAATTATGCATTGATATTAGCAAAATGTTGTATAATACCACTGTATGTAAGGAGGTGTGACCGTTGAGGAAGGAAGGAGGAAGTTTATGTATGATTTGAGAGTAAGTCAAGCTTCTGTGGTAAATGTTTCCGAGAATTTTAAAAGGAAGATAAAAAGGAAAATACCGGTTAAATAAAGATAAATAAACAACAATTTTTCTTTATATAAACAGGGGTAAAAGGAGGAAAATCACTGTCAATCTTAGCTTTTTCTCATTTCTGGTTACCAGTATAAATGTTGGTATTCTACATCTATTGAATATAAATTTTTAAACAAAGTTCATAATTATGAAAACTATTTCATGACTAGATTATGATTCATTATGTTGTAATGAAACATGTGCTGAAATTAGGCAGATCAAAGGCATAAGGGGACATACGAGATATTAACTTCATTGAACCAATGTAAATTTACTTGAGAGAGAGAGAGAGAGAGAGAGAGACTACATGCGTGAATGTTGATATTAGTAGATGTGAGGTATGATTATTTATTGTTAGAGTGCTCATCTTGTATGTGATAGTAAAATGCAGTGCATTTTATATTTCATAATAAATTAACATAATATACAAAAAAACGACTTTGTTTTCATTGGCTCCCCATTCATACACATCATGGTCATAGGCTTTCTTTGTCATACCTAACTGTGATCACCAATGTCGTATAAATGCCAAAAGACGTTTCGTGATATCTAGAATAGAGTGACATGTATGAGTGGTATACTGTAAGGAATTTGAGAGAAACATTTTCCAGCGATGCAGTATAACCCGCATCCTCGATATCCAGGGGTTACGCTCACTTTCGCTCTCTGCACCCCTGGCATATGTCAAAGCAAAATTGAAGACTCGGTGTACATCTCCTTGTGGATGACACGAGAAGGCTAGTTTGATCCTTTGATGTGCATCAAAAGAATATCGTGTTCACGTAATGGTAAAACTTATTGGCTTTGTAGTCGGGCGTCGCTCCTCTATAATCTTCAAAGGACAATTATGGTCAGATTTTTTTTTAGCAGACACCAATCAAGTAGCTAGCCGTGTGCCTTCATTTTTGCCATGACATATTACAGGGGTGCAGAGAACGAAAGTGAGTGTAACGCCTGTATATCATAAATAATGACATTGATGACCCCACAGCATTGATGACATCATAATTACCTGTGATGTCATCAATAAAGAAACCCTTATCACAATAGAATCACCATACTTTTGTGCTATTTACATGCAAATAATGTCACAGAGTCTCAATTTACCCAAATAAGAATTACAAACCTGAAAAATGTAAGTTTGTGGACGTTTTTCATTTTCAAATTACCTCCCTTGGCATTGTTTTGAAAAATGGTGTTCATAGTGATTGGTGCTTTGTTTATGTAATTTACAGTGAATTCATGTGATATTCATAGCAGACATGGGTTTAAAACTATTGTATACTGTTTAAACCACTTCTTTGATCATATTTTTATATGACTAATATAATTGCAGGAATCAGGAAGAAATTAGTGTAAAATAGCATTTTTTCGTGAAAAAATTAACATTTTTAGGAAAGAAAACCAAAAGTGAAACCTATTTGTAGTGAAAATGCACTTCATTTTTTCAGAATTTAAAATACTGATAATAAACCTCTGTGGAAAGTGTGAGGGAAAAAATATGGCAGTGTAGCACACATAATTATTACAATCTAAAATACATTACAATTTGCACATCTTGTGCTAAATTTCAAAGCAAAATTGCTAAAAAGGCATGTCTTAGGAGAATGCATGTTACTCGATCACTATTATAGATAGAGTCAATATGGATATGTCATTGTGTTCATAATCTCATTTTCTAGACATCTAAAGGGTTTTCAGAGAATTTTCAGAACAAATAAGTGATGTATAAGGTAG
>NW_018479993.1:33612-49945 GCF_002113885.1 Mizuhopecten yessoensis | reverse complement strand
GCCATTTTGAAAAACTATTTCAAACTTAAAGTCAAGTTCTACTGGGCCGATTGAACTGAAACTTTGTAGGAATGATCGACTCATGGTCCTGACAAAGTGTTGTTATTTTTCGGGTCGATCAGAAATTCAATATGGCCGCCACGGCCGCCATTTTGAAAAAAGTATTTCAAACTTAAAAACAAGTTCTAATAGGCCGATTTAACTGAAACTCGGTCTAGGATTGATCAGCTCATGGTCCTGACAAACTTAAGTTAACTTTATACTTAACTATTTTGTACTCAAATTGGTACATATTTCAACAACAAAACTAAATACTGTAGGACTCAGGTGACTGTTTAGACCAATGGGCCTCTTGTTAAATATAAACGAGATCAAACGAACAAGAGGTCATAGTTATCGACTTGAAAAGGGAATGTCTAAATTAAACTTAAGAAAGTACTCCTCTCGAGAAAGAGTGGTCAACCATTGGAATTCCCTGCCAAATCACGTTGTCACATCACCAACAATAAAAGCGTTTGAATAACCAGAATGTTTTAATAAATATGAACGTATTAACTGTCCGGGCGTCAGCTGACCATACATATGATCTGGATATATATAGGCTTTTACCTGCGTCCAGTATTATTATATTATTAACTGAAGGGGATGCAATGGGGCTGGGCTGAGCTATCTTGTCAATAGCAGTACATTGGCCTTGTTGCGCTAAAGTTATATCCAAAACAAATTGATGGATTACCGTATTTACGAAAAAAACTACAGTGGAAATATCAAATGTATAGCCTGCCGAAGGGTTCCTTCACCTGAAGTATCGGCATACGAGGAAAAGCTGTGAATAATCTGAAATGTACAATCGAGAGACTGATGTAGCAGAGATTGTGGCTAAATAGAACTGAAACAAATATTACAACCATACACACAATTATAAAGCTGAATATTAATTGAAATGTGTATATATGTTTACAAATGCATACCGTGGTACATATTTTAAAGTTAAGTATCGTTATGAAAATATTACTGCAGCAGCTGTTGCTGATGCTGATGTGAGATATGATTAGGCCAGTTCTTGAACTTCTAAAACAATACAACAAAATAAATAACAATCAGACGATCCGGGTATATAGTACAATGGTCTATTTTCCTTGATGCATATTCCAATTGAAACGCAAGGCTTCGCAGTTCTATACCAGGGAAGCTGTTAACGCTATAATCAATGCGATGAGAGAAGCTGGATTCGTTCCTAGTCCCACCAATCAGAAATAGTCTTAAACAAAAGTACAGTTTTAAAAACACCTTAGCAGATATTTAACCTTTCAATGGAATATTGAAAAGCCAAATAGAATAGATTGTGTGATAAAACAGAAATGTGGATTAATTGTTGTTTGACTAAGTTGATTTGTTGTATTGCAGTGTTACTATGCCAGTTCATATATTGCGTTACCTAGTCACCCAAACGAGTTTGGGACTTTTTGATTGGTGTTTTGCTGCCTTTCTGATTAGCATATCTTCTTTTTTTTCTTCTTACTTTTCTTCGGGCCAGATGCTTTCCGGACGTTTCCTCAAAGACTATCTGCCGGATACTGATGAGTATTGGTGGGTATAGCAGATGTACGTAACACATTTCATTTTCTAATCGGTTATCAAACATGGCCGTCGTTGTCTCTGATTTACACATTTGTACGTGTACGCCAAGGTGATGGCAATGGTCCATCTGTATGTCTGATTTTGCTCAAACTTGGTTTGTATGTATCATTGAGTTGCAAACTCTTTCCAGTTCATCATTTGCGACTAAGGGGTCAGTTTTGGGGACTTTGTAACGGTCCGCATTACAATAAGACTTTGTTGTTAATGTCGTATCATTATAATAGCGGAGACGAAAATCGTCATATATCATATAGAGTTTAATGTAAAACATGAAGCATAAAGAAATTGAAACTGCATCGTTGACTATAAGTATGGCAGGCAGATACTCGGAATTGAAATCTTGAAATTCTTTCTTGGAATAAAAAAAAAAAAAGGAAAAAAGACATATTTCATCAAAATCTGTTTGATATATTCAGCTAATTCGTTGTACTATTGCGACCTATGATGTCGTAATTGTATAAAGCATCATTGAAATATTTCAAATAGCACATTTTACCGGCTTCTGTAGTTGGNCCTATTATAACTGTATCAAATTTCAAATTCACATCTCCAATATTTTAGAAGCGTTTTAAAAGTGTCGAAAAGGTATGCTAAGTGATTGCTACATGTGTGCCACATTTGTGTTCAGTCCCCAATGCATAACGTAAGTGCAGACAAATTCGTCACATTAGTAAGGGTTTCAGTTAATAATTTGTCCAAATACACATGTATCAAAATGCCGACGACGAGCACCAGTACAGAAGAAGATTTGACTGAAATGCCTATAGATAAACATTGTTGTAAACACGCATGAATGACGTCACACAGCAACATTTGTGACATCATCAGGCCGTCCATGGTTTTGCTCAAAAATGCAGGCAGTTTTGCCACCATCAAACATTTCACTAATTTGCAAATAATGTAAGTGTTTAAATGTAACATTTTACATGTTGATGTTAAACAAGTTGTACTGATACGAACAGCTCTAAATGTGTGTGTGTAACATTATGATTAACATTCAAATAAATGTTTTTTCCTAGTTGTGATAGTTTAATGCTGTTTGAGTAAGATGGCTGGGATCAGCCTAGATGAGGTCAATTTACAAGCATCGCAATAAAAACACAGTCCTGAACAAATAAAAACTTCCAAATTGGTGCCCATCGTACAGCCATCATGCGATATTGTACAACAATGATTTCAGGCCGACAACAAATTATTTTCAAATATAAATCTAGAACATTTCTTGATGGTGTTTTAATTAAATTAATTTAATGTTGGCTGAATGCTAGACGCAAACAACATTGAATGAAGATGGAAAATGAATCATTAAATCTTTCCGAGCGTCATTTCCATAAACAAACATTGGGTTGTCAGTACATTGTATGTCCCAAAGTACACTTGCCAATTTTTTTTTTACTTGCATTGACGGCTTTGTTGACCATAAAACTGCAATTACCGTTGAGATATCGGTATTTTCAATTTGTATGTTATGCATTTACACTAAATCACAACCAATAAGCCTCAGATTAATGAGTTTAGTTGACGAGATGTCCGTCGCACAAACCTAATTTTTAAGATTAGTTGTGTTACAAAATATTTCATTTAACTGTTTTAATTAATAATATAACTTTTCTCTTCTTATACCTCTTCTTGTCAAGATGTTTGAAGGCTTTAACTGTGTTGAAAACTATGGTTACGNAAATCCTTTTTAGTCTGAAATCTGTATGCTAGATATTGAGTAAGGTGGTTTTATTGTTTTTTGTCACTTTAAATAATATTTCTGTTCATGTTAAAAACAAAATCAACTCTCTGTATAAATATATCAGGTGACCGTTAAGGCCCATGGGCCTCTTGTTTTATAAAAGGTTCTAAGTAAGTATATATATGATACATACCAAAAATAATCTTCTATAAAAGTAATGCTAAGATCTCAAACATATAGATTTGGAAGAAAAGTAGTGATGAATTAAATTAATCAAACATGACCCAAATGTGATGCCACAGATTTACTATTTTAGGTTAAAATCTATAATCAAATTCTGTAGTATAAAAAAATGGATAAAGGAACAGTCATCGCTTTATACTAAGAGTTCAGTCCTTATGTGAAAGAAGAACTAACACAGATAAAGAACATCATTCAAAAATTCATTAACGTTTGGCAGTCAAGATTATGTCCTTAAGTGAGTGAAATACACATTAAGGTTTTTCTAGGCATTTCAATGAGTGAAACATGGGGTTTGACTGATACTCTCGCTGGCCAATCAAAACTGATAATTAATATTTCAAAAAACTTACTCCATCTTAACATTTCTGAGATGGAATCTCAAGCATTCACACACATAAAAACACTTATAAGACCATATTGTCCATAATCTTTTATTCAGCCATGCAACCTAATCCAGTGTCCTACAGAAATAGAAGTTGAGCTGTTAAAATTAGCATTCAAATACATACATCACAGTATATAAAAAATCAGAAATAATCCAATGAATTTGAATCTTATTCTTTAATTGCAAAGTAATCAAGTCTTAAAGACAAAACAACATTTGTTCTGACAGCTTATACTTATGCAGGCAGGAGTGCAGTGTGCACTAACTTGATTTGGTTTGAGAAACAATTTGCTTAAGGAGACCTACAAATGAAAGATGTCAGTGTCCGTGCCTAGAGCTAGTTTATTTTAACTTTTTCCTGTGTCTTCCAATTTTGTGAGAGAGGTTTAATTATTGTGATGAGATTATTTTAATAACTATTTCTGATTACAGAATTCATACATAACCTCAGCTTGAAATGTCTGACTGAAATATTTCTTTAAGACTTATATTTAGCTTGTCTTTGAAAAATGTTTAATTTACGTCTTTTTTAGAATGTCACAATGACAAGCGAAGGCAGTTCCGATTATGCCCCATTGCTGGGGGAGGATTTGGTAGATCTACCGTCCCCATCCCCATCCCCATCGGCTGAGGCCCCACCAATAGCCAGACCACAGTTGGTGTGCACCTATATCATTGAAATTACACTGTCAATGTACATGGTCTCAAGTGTTCTCACCATCCCTATAAATCAGTTCTATGTGTACAACGAGGTCGCCAAATCATATGGAATTCCTAACTACATCCAAAATAAGGATGCCAGTATTTGTGATAAGAAGAATGACTCGGAGGCCGCAGACGTCTTCAATAACATTCAAAAAGAAGCATCAGAACAGCTCATGTACATGTCTTTTCTCAGTAGCTTTACAGCTGTCATTCCAACTTTCTTCCTTGGTTACATATCAGACAGGTTCGGGAGAAAGGTCTCATTTCTGATTACCTTAATAGGGCTATTTTTACACCAGCTTGTGTACATCATTGTGTTTTACCTTGAAGCCCCTCTGCCATACCTTTGCATTGGGTGTGCTCTGGAGGGTGTAACTGGTTACATTTCCTGTGCCTTGATGACAGCGTTTATCATGCTTGCGGATGTCACCTCACCTGGAAAGCAACGTGGGTTCAGGATAGCGTTAATGGAGGGAAGTCTGGCATCATCTGCAGCATTAGCAGTCATGGGAGGGGGGTTCTGGATCAAATACTCTGGTTTCCTTATCCCTATGCTGTGTTCTACTGCGCTTTGTGCGGTTACCATCCTCGTATGGCTAGTGGTGGTACCGGAAACAAGGCCATTCCGGGAGAACCACAGTCATCGTGGCATGAGTCTCAACAGTATCAAGAGGTGCTTTGTATTTTACTACGAAAAAACATCACAGAATAGAAGAGGTAAAATGTCCGTTGTTCTGGTCATTCTACTCACGGCAGCCACATGTTTGGTGTCAAAGAGCAATGTGGTGACTCTATTCCTGTTAGGTCAGCCATTTTGTTGGTCAGAGGTCCATATCTCTGTAGTGAGCTCACTTCAGATTCTCATCAACTGGATAGCAGGGATTACGTTTCTCCGGTTGATACAGCGTGTGATGCAAGATGTGAGCTTACTATCCTTCGGCTGTTTCATGGGGATGGTTGCCATGATTCCCTTAGCCCTTGCCCAGCAGAACTGGATGATCTATCTATGTAAGTACATTTTTTCACTGTATTTAATCTAAAGGTAAAGGGTACCCCTATACATTTTTCACTTGCTATATGTGGCCTTTGAATTGGACACTTGTTTTGATGTTGTGCTCATAAACACAATTCCTGTTATGGCAACATTGGTAAAGATTAGGCAAGCTTCGCTATGTAATGGTTCAGAGTTTGACCCCTGTAGTTTTCTGGATTTCTTTCTTTTTTATTTGTATTTTCAATACATGCAAATTTTGAACAACTAAAATTCTGTCCAAATTTAAAAGTGCATGGCAACATGTGATTTTAAAAAATGGTTATTTTGAAAAAGTCTGAGAGGAAAATTTCACCCTAGTAACAGTGGTAAATGATATCGTTCAACTTGTTAATACCTGTCACCTTTATGCTTAATAAAAAGACTAATCTGGATAACAATTGTGCCTGAGGCCATTACGTGTTTCATGTTTCTTGCTCCACTTGTGCATCCATTATGTAGGATGCCGATAGTGACTGAAAGTCAAAGGTCAGATTCACAAGGTCAATAAATGTTTTATTTTTTAAAGCATTAGAATATAAAGCTGTTACCCAAGGTTGTTACTTACCAAATATTGTAGGTAGAGGTATGTGACGTAATGTGTTTGTCCAAATGTACCGGTGTGAACTTTGCTCATGTTGCAATGCGACGTTAAGTCTTGACTTAGGACATGCATGCATGCTTAAATCTTGATGACCTTAAATACTTTGACGAGCAGCACACAATACTCCTCTTACATTCACTGCCTCATCGTAGATCTTGCACCTAGGTAAATGGGTCTTAAACTTTTACTTGTGAAAGACAGTTGCGATTAAATATCCATGACTTCCCATTCTCAACCTCTTTTATATGAGCCAGACAATCTGGGAACCAGGAGTCTGGTCCTTTTTGTTCCCAAGAATAAAAGAAATCCCAGGAAAGAGATCTGATGGTTCGTTTATTTTGACTCCCAGATTGACATAGAGGTCACAGGGGTTAATTTTCTTAAAAAAACTTTAAACAACTTCTTTTGAATAACCAAAAGGCCCATGATGTTGATATTTGGCCAGTAGCATGCTAGAATGAGGGGCTACCAAGTTTGTTCTTGAATTATTTTCAAAGTCACAAGTGTCAAATATATTAAAATCTTTAAACGACTTATTTTGAATAACCATAAGGCCTAGAATAGTGATATCTGGTCAGTAGCATGCTGGGATTAAGGGCTACCAATTCCAAGTTTGTGAATAACCTTGATTATATTCAAGGTTACAGGGGTCAAATTTGTTTAAAATCTTTTAACGACTTCTTCTGAATAAACATGAGGCCCAGAATGTTGATATTTAGCTTGTAGCATGCTTAGATGAAGGGCTATCAAGCTTTTTCATTTGAATGACCTTGACCCACTTTTGAGGTCACATTTACTCAAATATCTTGAATCATTTAAATGACCTTATTTCAATAAACAAAAGGATAGGGTGGTAATGTTTTGCAAGCTGCATCCTGAGATGAAGGGCTATAAAATGTGTTCAACATAATGACGTTGTTCGGCTTTAGCTTTATTTAAGATCACTTTTAAGGTTACAAGTGTGAGCTGTATACCAGGTGAGCGATGCAGGCCCATTGGGCATCTTGTTACTATTATTTATTGATGTATCACAGGGAATCATCTTGGGGCCCTTTGTGCCATTTGTTTAAAGTTAAATACATTTGCGTGTAATAGTTTTCAACAGAGGTCACAAAGTGGCATCTTGTAATCTGGGATTTTTGGGACTCAGATATTTGAGTTCTTCATGACTTTGAGAATCAACAACTTTTACAAAACCTACTACATTTCTGAGTCTCAGTAATGGGACTCGACGAAATTTACCTTATCCATTTCTGGGTCATCACAATGCAACAGGTTGATATCTACATCAGTAATTATATCATATATAAATAAAATGTTTGGTCATATTATAAATATAATATGACCAAGCTTATAATATGACCAAGCGTGACATCAAACAGTTTAGTATAAAAGATCTTAATCTATGTTTCTTCATTTTGAAAATCAATATGTAAACTGTATTTGCATACTTTGTATATAATATTTTTCTTTATTTGATTTCAGCATCCATTTGTTGAGGTTGTCTCCCCTTCCATAGAATGTTTTTTTGAGCGAGTGCATATAAAAACCTATTACATCAAATTAGGACAATGATTCCTATATTTTTCGTTTGGTTTTCAGATATGGTGATAGGCACATTTTCCGTTCTTGTTCTTCCAATTTCAAGATCTATCTTGTCTAAGATGGTTTCACCTGAAGAACAAGGTAAAGAAAATATATGTACACAAGTTGAACTTATGAATACCATGGCAATTAATATATAGCCGATTGGTAAATGTTGCTAAACTAGCTAGATAATTTGTTTACTTAGGTACTTAAGATATTGTCATATAAACTATCTATAACTCTGTATTAATCAGTTCACTATCATTTGTTATTGAATTTTATGGGATGACCAAGTCCTACCTAAGGTGTGACCATGGCCAGTACCTTAATTAACCATTTCTGTGTCGTCGCAATGAAAACCTTTGGAAGATGTCGTTTTTGTCATCAGATGACACCATGTATTAAGTGTAGGTGAGCACTTTGCATACAAAGCGTTATCTATTTTTAAGGGTTTGGAAACTAATATTTCTCCAAAATGAGGTAATTAAGAGAAAACAACCACTAGACTAGATTTTCGTATTTCAAATCTTGAAGTATGAGTCTTCATTTAACAGTTTCTGCTCTGCAAGTCTTGGTTTTGACATTTTTAGAATCTTAGATTTAAGTCAAGAACATTTTACTAAGATTATATGTATAGTTTAACAGGGATGTGTAGTCTACACATCCCTGAGTGTAACAAGAGAGGTAAAATGCACTGCCAGACTGGGATTCGAACCTGGGACCCACCAAACTCTAGACAGATGCTTGTTTTGACATTTTCAGAAACTTAGCCTCAAGTCAAGTTTTACTAACATTATATGTATAGTGTAACGGGAGAGGAAAAATGCACTGCCAGACCGGGATTATAACCTGGGACCAACCAAACTCTAGACAGATGCACTTCCAATTGAGCTACTCTGGTTGTCAGCAAAAAATCCAGTCCAGTTGTGCTACAATAATGAAAAAAGTCAGCAGTGAGAAAGATCCAACTAAAACTGTTACAATCTAGAATGAAACAGTCACTTACAGTAATTTTACTAATTATCATGCGTGAAATCTTTGCTGTTGTGTTGAAAAGAATGTTAACACGGTCACAAAAATTAACCTGCATACTGTATAATATATATATCAAATGCAAGGTCACTTTCTGGGTCTGTATTGATAAATCTGATAGTATTTTGTGTTTAGGGGCCTTATTTGCAGGGATAGCAGCCATGGAACACCTTGTGTCAGGCTGCGGTGTACTCTTGTTTGGAGAGATATACAAAGATACTGTGACATTCTTCCCCGGATTGGTTTTCTTTGTCATAGCAGGATTAATATTGCTTTCATTGATTCTGTCGGGGTAAGTACTTATAATATCATACTATAGTGAAACCATATATCATAGCTTGACAAAGACCAGTCGGGTCTTTAAACGTTGGACACATTTCATACATACATGTTTGTGTATAAAGTAAAACTCCAATATTACACATTTCCAAATAAATGAATCTTATTGAAGATACAGTGAAACCTCTCCAATCTGACACCCTGTGGGAAACAGTATATTACCTTGGTAAGATAAGACAGAATGCACAGGTCTTATTTCATGGTTTTCATAAGAAAGGGAATACAGCAAAATGTTATATTAGACAGAGTGTGAAACTAGGTTTGGGTTGAATGACTTAATTATAAGGTAATTATTAACATAGATTTGCAATTGGAATGTTCGAAATAAACACATTTTGCTGTACAAAATATGACAGGCCTTAATTGATTTTCAAAAAAACTCCTTCATAAATATGCATACTGTAGTGAAATGGAAGATGAGCTGGATCAACAATAGAGAATTTCCTCAATGCTCACTAACTAATGATATCTGAATATAATCATTTGAGCAGAAGAAAACAACTGTCTTCAATTGGATTTTGTGGATTTCATAATTGATCAAATATAATTAGTTGTGTGACCAACCAGTTTGCAAAATACATATTTGATCATTAGAACAGCACTGCTTACAGCAGCTCTGAAAAGGTCTCGTGTTAAAATGTGTCACATTTTCTCCAGTATTAATGTTTTTAATATTTTCAGTCAAATTTACACACATCCTTTTCATTTTATTCTCCCCATAAATGTTCTTTTATCTACAAGAAAACTTTCTTCATTGTATGTGAACAAAGACAAGAGGCAATTTTGTTTCACATTTTATTATCTAGCCTTGTAAAAAAACATTTGTGAGTCATTGTTCCATTGCTTTCTGTTTCAGCTGAAGTAGCAGGAATTGCAGAATTTTTATAAAGAGTTGTCTATCTTTATCTTCATAAAAACTTGTATTTACCATTTATTTCTTTGTTGTAGATTACTGCATGTATGGATTAAACGTGGGCATGGTAAGGAATTGGAAATCAGCGTTGTAAAAGAAAGCTAAATTATAGAACTTTAACAATTTTGTTAAGTAAACAGAGATCAGAATCCACATTTCTATATATACTTATTCATTTATTCACTCAATGTATACAGAAATAGAGGGAAGTGATCATTTAATGTGTGACACGGAACTTTAATGTGATGGTAGAGTTTTACTGATCTGTATCTCAGAGTTTTTACATAGTTTATATGGAATACTTGTTATTATATATAGATATATAGTTTGTATAGCGGTTCCTCAATAAGAGATGGTGGGTTATCATGTTTCCCTAACTTGATTTAGTTAATTATCAAATTGTTTAAAGGTACAATGTACAAGTTTTACAGAGTGTCTTTTACAATTTTAAAACTAACTAATGAGAGATGGATACACATGACAACCCACCACCATAAGATTGGGGACCGTTTTCTCCAGTCTCCCATAACATTCATCATATCATATCTAGAAAACAATATGTTTCCCTTGGAAATGCATCATTTTGTTGACGATTGTGGAAACAAATGCCATGAATCATGACATCACGATAGAAGATGATGGTGCCAAAGCATTGTTCGTGACATCATGATTATGACAAAGCCTGAGTTTCCTCTGGTCCTGACACCACAGACTTAGACATTTTGACAGATAGATGTCTGGAGTTACTAGGCCGAGTTTCCTCTGGTCCCGACACCACAGACCTAGACATTTTGACAGATAGATGTCTGGTGTGACATCTGTCAAAATGTCTAGGTCTGGTGTCGGTGTCGGCCAGAGGGAACTCGGGCTCGATTATGAGGTTGACCAATGAAATAACACCCTTGGTGTTTCCCACTAGTGGGAAGCTAAAAATGTTTACCAACTCCTATCTGGTTTAGAATTAAGTATCATGAAAATGTAACTTTCCTTTATTTATTGTTGTCCACCTCAAACAAGGTGAGATTGTCAGCACAACAGTCTAATCAACATGGTCTGTGGTATAGATTGTTGTTTACGGAATACCGTTTATAATGTGTATACATAATGATCTGAAATATTGTCCCTCCAAAATTTATTTAAACCATTTTTGATTTAGTGATTGATGCAAAGAATATATTTTCCACAAAATCCATAGATTTATTTTTCATGATTATTCTACGTTTGATAATGTTAATGCATGTTCACTTCTGAAGAGATTAGGTTGTCTGGAAAGGTTGAATTCATGGAGTCTGATTTTACAGCAATATGTATGTTTTCTATTTTTTTTCATAAATAAAATGTTTACTTCACACCAATAAATGTAAGACAGAGAGGCGAAAGTGACATTGTATAGTTTAAAGGAAACTTGTGAGTCTTTTGTTCTTCATGTCAACTTTGTAACAATTTCTTCCGACATAATAAAAGAAAAATAATTGTTGTAGGGGCCATCTTTGGTTGTCAACTTTCAAGATTATTAATCAAATGGAATTCTATTTTGTCGCAATAGTAATTGGCAGAAAAACATGCAAAGTCTTGTTTATTAGCTCACCTGGCCCGAAGGGCCAAGTGAACTTATGGCATGGTGCAGCATCCATCGTCCGTCCGGCATCCGTCCGGCGTCAACTTTTTACTTTAAACAACTTCTTCTCAGTAACCAAAAGGGCTAAGGCAATGATATTTGGCCAGAAACATACTGGGATGAAGGGCTAACAAGTTTGTTCAAATAAAGGACCTCCAACCACTTTCAAGGTCACGGGGTCAAATATGTTAAAATCTTTAAACAACTTCTTTTGAATAACCAAGAGGCCTAGGGTGATAAATATTTGACCAGTAACATGCTGGGATGAAGGGCTACCAAGTTTGTTCAAATAAATGACCTTGATTTATATTCAAGGTCACTGGGGTCAAATATGTTTAAAACCTTTCAACAACTTCTTCTGAATAACCAAGAGGCCTAGTGTGAAGATAGTTGGCCAGTACCATGCTGAAATGAAGGGCTACCAAGTTTGTTCAAATAAATGACCTTGATTTATATTCAAGGTCACAGGGGTCAAATATGTTAAAAACCTTTAAACGGCTTCTTCTGAATAACTGAGAGACCTAGGGTGGTGATATTTGGCCAGTTACATGCTGAAATGAAGGGCTACCAAGAATGTTCAAATAAATGACCTTGGTTTATATTCAAGGTCACTGGGGTCAAATATGTTTAAAACCTTTAACAACTTCTTCTAAATAACCAAGAGGCCTAGGGTGATGATATTTGGCCAGAAACATGTTGGGATGAAGGGCTACCAAGTTTTTTCAAATAAATGACCTTGATTTATATTCAAGGTCACTGGGGTCAAATATCTTTAAAACTTTTAAACGACTTCTTCTGAATAACTGAGAGGCCTAGGGTGATATTTGGCAAGTAACATGCTTGGATGAAGGGCTACCATGTTTGTTCAAATAAATCACCTTGATTTATATTAAAGGTCACTGGGGTCAAATATCTTTAAAACCTTTAAACGACTTCTTCTAAATAACCAAGAGGCCTAGGGTAATGATATTTGGTCAGTAACATGCTAGGATGAAGGGCTACCAAGTTTGTTCAAATAAATGACCTTGATTTATATTCAAGGTCACTGGGGTCAAATATGTTTAAAACCTTTAAACGACGTCTTCCAAATAGCCAAGAGGCTTAGGGTGATGATATTTGGCCAGTAACATGCTGGAATGAAGGGCTACCGAGTTTGTTCAAATGAATGACCTTTGCCCATTTTTTGTGAATTACTTTAAACTTTAAGTCAAAACGCCAATATTTTTTGCCTGTAGCTTTACTTTAGTCCTCTTTTTAGGTTACAATTATGAGATTAATACCAGGTGGTGATGCAGGCCCATTGGGCCTCTTGTTTAATCAGACATATGTTCACTTGTGATACAATCAATACATACTTATAGAAAATGTTTTCTGATACAGGACCTAGAGGTGCTCTTCTTCAGACTCAAATATAGGATAAACTGGAATTCTTTTTTATTGTTATATTGAATTAAAACAAAAACAAAACAAAAAAAGCAAAGTTTTGTCCTATTAATCAGAAATGTGTTTAAGTGTGATGATATAAATTACATACTAAAAGTACCAGATAGTTTTTTAGTTCACCTGGCCCAAAGGGCCAAGTGAGCTTATGCCATGGCGCAGCGTCCGGCAGCTTTTTCCTTTAAAACGCTACTAGTCCTGAACGGCTCCAAAGGATTTTGACCAAATTTGGTCTGGAGCATCATTGGCCAAAGGGTTCTCAGTTTTGTATAAACGGAGGTTATGGTCCACCTGGGGCGGAGGGGCGGGCCAAATAGGAGGAAAATAGGTTAATCTTTAAAAAATCTTCTTTTCAACCAATAGAAGGATTTTGACCAAATTTGTTCTAGAGCATCTTTGGACAAAGCAAATTCATCTTCTTCTGTAGTAATGGAGGATTTGTTCCATATTTGGTCTTGAAGCATCCTTTTGTGAAGGTGAATCAATTTTGTATAAACCTTGGGTCTGGCCCCCCAGGGGCCTGAGGGGTGGGGCTCAATAAGGGAAATACAGCAAATTCTTTAAAATCCATCCTCTTCTGTAGGAATGAAAGGATTTGTTCCATATTTTGTCTGAAGCATCCTTGGGTGAAGAGGAACCAAGTTTGTTTAAACAGAGGGTGTTGCCCCTCTGGGGCGGAGAGGGAGGGCCCAATAGGAGAGGTAGAGGATTTTTTTTCTCTTACTATACAAGTGAAGGGATTTAAACCAAATGCAGTTTGAAGCATGCTTAGGGACAAAAGAATCAATTTTGTATTTTGGGCTGATGGGTGGGGCCAATTAGTGGAAATAGAGGAAAACATTAAAGAACCCTTTTCCTTTTGTACCGATAAAGGGATTTTGACCAAATTTGGTCTGGAGCATCATTGGTCAAAGGGTTCTAAGTTTTGTATAAACAGATGGTATGGCCCCCCTCATGGCAGAGGGGCGGGGCCAAATAGGGGGGAAAATAGTTAAATCTTTAAAATTCTTCTTCTCAACCAAATGAAGGCTTTTGACCAAATTTGTTCTAGAGCATCACCTCAAGTTTGTATAAACGGAGGGTGTGGCCCCTCTGGGGGCATAGGGGCAGGGCCCAATAGGGGAAATAGAGGATTTTTTTTCTCCTATTATACAATTGAAGGGTTATAAACGAAATGCAGTCTGAAGCATGCTTAGGGACAAAAAAAATCAATTTTGTATAAACTGAGGTGGGTGGACCCCCTTCTTTGGTGTAGATGGGTGGGGCCCATTAGGGGAAATAGAGGAAAACATTTAAGAAATCCTTTTCCTTCTGTACCGTTGAAGAGATTTTAACCAAACTTGTTCTAGAGAATATTTGGGCAAAGGGAATTTAATATTTATAAATGAAAGATGTCCCCCCACCCCCACCCCCAGGGGTAGAGGAGCGGGGCCCTATAGGGGAAATAGAGAAAAATATTTTCCCTTCTGTACAAATGAAGAGATTTAAGCCAAATGTGGTCTGAAGGATGCTTAGGGGGAAAAAACTCAATTTGTTTAATTTGCATATAAAGATATATGTGAGGCCCAATAGGGGAAATAGAGGAAAATTGGGACATAGCATGGAACCCCATTTTCTTGGTGTTTTCCCCACCAAAACAGATTTATATGTAGTTCTTCTTGCAACTTTGTTTCTTCTACTCCTTTTATAAACCTGTATGGTACTCAGCAGGTTTTAAATTAAAAAATAGAATACCAGGCCCCTGGGCCTCTTGTTCTGATACAGGGCCTGAACGTCCTCTTTGTCAGACTCTGCCCTATACGCTTCCCATATATTCATATATCCTGGACACATTGATTCTTAAAACCTAACCACTAATTGTATATGTTTTTTGTTGGTTGACACCCAGTTGAGGGTCTGGTTTAACATGTATTTGTAAGGAAATGTCATGTATTTAATCAATATATTATGTACTGTATAAATATATGGTTGATAAACAATTGCAAAAATAATGTTACCCCAGGAATTAATTTTGGGTGTTGCCCAAATTTTAAACTCAGAGAAAGACTCAAAAAAACTAATAAATTATAACTGTCATGTCGATTGGACATGTATACTACTTTTCAAGCACCAAACAATATTCTTAACTTCATTATTTCTGAGATTGTGACAATTATAATTTACCTGCCGAGCAGAGGGAGGCGATTTTTTTTTCTGAAGATGTAATACTAAACTTGTTCAAGCACTGCTAAGCGTAGAAAGCTAAAATTTATCGGACATTATTTCCATTGTCAAACAGATCGAATAAGGCATAGCATAGTTTTCTGAGTTTGCGGGATTATTCCAGGTTATATTTTATAACATATAGTATTTATATATTTTATTATGGCCGAGCGAAGCAACTGTTAACACATTCTCTGAAATAATGGTAAAAGTGTTGGTTTTTGGTTAAAATGCTGTAGTTTGTGTCATGCCTTTCATGTGCATGTAGTTTAGGCTAGCATTTTGGGGATTAAATATTGATTTATTTTGTCATAAATATGAATTATGATTTGACTGTTTGTCTTTTATTGTGAATTTGTATGCATGCATATGTACAAGGGCAACACCTGTTGAAAAGGATATATTGCATGCCAGGCTGTTACATGCTAACATTGGTTATTATTCTCCTGATAATGTGATGCTAAGGTGGGTGCTTTATTGTCTTTGAAATATTTGAAATTTACATTTTTTGATAGGTATAATAAATCAATCCTGGTGATCATGTGTACATGAAACCACAGGTGAAAATACAGGTTTATCTATCATGAAATGGACTCTACCTTTGAAATAACAATTAACCTATATACCTAATTCCAACAGATGGTTTATCCTCTCTCAACGGACAGGATGATCACCGCACCGTGACATTAGAACAATACGATTAGGTAGAGTCAGTCCGGTGAGCCTTCACCACTGACCTGACTGGAGACCCTACTAATATATAAACAAAAGAGGATTAATCCCCTACTGTTTAGAGTATAAGTAGTGGACTCCTTGTTTGGGCAACTGCACCCTTAGGCATATATAGATATTCAAACTGCTGCTTGCCATAGAAAATCATAGTTCACAGGATGGTTGATATTAGAAGAAAATC
>NW_018479993.1:0-23468 GCF_002113885.1 Mizuhopecten yessoensis | reverse complement strand
ACATACATACATACATACATACATACATACATACATACATACATACATACATACATACATACGTACATACGTACATACATACATACGTACGTGACACTCGAGGTGGCATCCTTCAGCTCCTGCTCTCATCAGAAATAGAGTTTTCTCCCTTTGATTCGAAAGAGGTTTCCTTTGACGTGATAGGGCCTCACTGTTTACAACCCTAGTGACGAAAGGTATACAATACAAAGTGGGTTTTTTTCAAATGTAGATTTTGTTTCATTTCTCTGGGTCACAAAGATATCGCAAGACTCAAAATTGGGACATGGCGTACAATGTCCTGTTAAACACTAGTCAAAGTAAATGTGAAATAGAAATTTAAAAGAAGCGAGGATTTTTCAATACAATTTTCATTTAAAGAAAGTGTTTATTTATTTTAACTCTATCTCAAGAATGTATATCAAAAGTGTTAATTTTCTTTCAGAATGATGTTGAATTTTAGCTTGACGCAACATATCAGACTCAATGGTATAAGCAGTACATACCAAGATAGAAGTATGTGATATCGAATTGGATTAATAAATTAGTTTCGTAAAGTATTTTTTAACACAAGTATCAAAAGGACTGGACAAATATTTCATTTTAAAAATGAAGATAAAAAGGGAAATACCGGTTAAATAGAGAATATTTTTTCTTTTATAAACAGAGGTAAAAGGTTGAAATTCACTGTCAGTCTTAGTTTTTTTCATATCTGGTTACCAGTATAAATGTTTGTATTCTACATCTAGTAAATACAATTTTTTAAATATTGTTTATAATTATGAAAACTATTAATGACTAGATTATGATTCATTATGTTATATTGAGAGAGAGACTACATGCGTGAATGTTGATATTAGTAGATGTGAGGTATGATTATTTATTGTTAGAGTGCTCATCTTGTATGTGATAGCAAAATGCAGTGCATTTGTATTTTATAATACTTTAACATAATATACAAAAATTGACTTTGTTTTCATTGGCTCCCCCATTGTTTAAGCACAAAAAAGTTGACACGATGTAAATGTGTTCATATACATCATGGTCATAGGCTATCTTTGTCATACCTAATTGTGAGCCCTGGCATATGTCAAAGCGAAGACTCGGTGTGCATCTCCTGAGATGAGATGAGAAGGCTAGTTTGATCCTTTGATGTACATCATAAGAATCTCGCGTTCTCGTAACGGTAAAACTTATTGGCTTTGAAGTCGGGCGTCGCTCCTCTATAATCTTCAAAGGACAATTATGATCAGGTTTTTTTACCCGCCACCAATCAAGTAGCTAGCCGTGTGCCTTCATTTTTGCTATGACATATTACAGGAGTGCAGAGAACGAAAGTGAGTGTAACCCCAGGATATCGAGGATGTATAACCCGGGGATACGCTCACTAGTTCAGCAACGTCGAGTGCGGTCAGCGGCTAGATGGGTGACCAACCGCACGTTACAATACGAAAGGCTTAACGTATTTGGTCTACTTCAGAATATAGGAGAGTAAAAACGGTATTCATTATGTAAACATCCAGTTTCTTCAAGAAGCACCAATACATCGCTCATTGAGGGTTATGACATGAACACTGTTTTTGATTACATCTACGCTTATCCAACCACAACCGTTGAAATAGTAGAAAAATAAATCAACCACAACCGGTAGTATTAGTAAATGGCGAAGTATCTACATTAATGGATGTTATCAGTGGAATCCCTCAGGGCAGTGTCCTTGGCACGTCAATATTTGTGATTTACATAAATGACGGACCAGAAACAATTATTTGCGAATGACACTATAATGTATCATTACAGCGAAAATATGAAGCTGCAAGAAGACCTGGACCAGATCCAAATATGGTCAGATACTTGGATGTTGAAATTTCACCCGGAAAAATGCAAAGTACTTTCACTAGAAAAAAAATATTAATACCGCGCCGCTTTATTTACGCAAAGACATCAATGAAGGGAGGATAAAAGTCACTTTGGAAAACGTTCTAATAGAAAAGGATCTCGGAGTAATCATAGAAAACAAACTTAGATTTTAATTATCGGTAAACGAAGCAAACAGGATTATGGCAACAATTAGAAGAACATATAATTATTTTGACGCATTAAAAGTCTTGTCTGCTGTATAAAGCACTTGTGAGAGCCATTAAGCAGATGCAAGGAATGAAAGACCTAAGTTATCAAGACAGACTAAGGATTTTAAAATTCGAGGAGATATGATACAGGTTTATACACTAATACATGGATACTATGGCACTTCTGTAACAGAAAGCTTTTAAAATATACACGAGATCAAACGAACAAGAGAGGTCATAGTCATCGACTTGAAAAGGCAATGTCTAAATTAAACTTAAGAAAGTACTCCTCTAGAGAAAGAGTGGTCAACCATTGGAATTCCCTGCCAAATCAGGTCGTCACATCACCAACAATAAAAGAGTTTGAATAACCAGAATGTTTTAACAATCATGAACGTGACAATAATGGACGTATTCACTGTCCGGGCGTCAGCCTAGTATCGGCATACGATTGTTGATTGGTGTTTTGCTAGCATATCTTCTTTTTCTTCTTACGTTTCTTTGGGCCAGATATTTCCCGGACGTTTTCTCAAAGACTATTTGGCGGATACTAATGAGTATTGGTGGGTATAGCAGATGTACTTAACACATTTCATTTTCTGATCGGTTATCAAACATGGCCGTCGTTGTCTCTGATTTACACATTTGTACGTGTACGCCAAGGTGATGGCAATGGTCCATCTGTATGTCTGATTTTGCTCAAACTTGGTTTGTATGTATCATGGTATTGCAAACTCTTTCCAGGACATCATTTGCGACTAAGGGGTCAGTTTTTGGGGCTTTGTAACGGTCCGCATTACAATAAGACTTTGTTGTTAAAATGTCGTATCATTATAATAGCCGAGACGAAAATCGTCATATAGAGTTAAATGTAAAACATGAAGCATAATAAGAAATATCGTAAAGGTAGGAAAGAGGCACAGTCACAGAATATTCTGTTCATCATATGAATCAGGATCATCGGATGATAGGTTTTTTTGTACAGGGTTAAAGGTCCTATTGACAACTAATGTCATTTAAGGACGTGCATCCATGTGTGTAATGTAAGCGTGCATGAGTCCCGAGGTGGGGGTGGGGATGGGGGGGGGCAGCCTTTTTTATGTATTTTCCTCCTTGTGGTAGCGCGGATCTGATCCCGACTTTATAGTGCTGTCTCACTGAAATGCCATGCCGAAAGCACCTATCAAAGCATTCTGAATCAAAAGAAATACATGCGAAACGTGTAGAAATCATGACCACAGTATTATTAGAAAATGGATGATTGCAATAATTCTTAACCAAGAAGGTCCTAAACTTGCCGAATCGTCAGCAGAAATAAAGACGATGAAAGTTGCCTAAATACAACTTAATCATAAATTGTCTTTGAATTTTTATATATTTTTTTCAATTTAATAATCACCATTAAATACATATATCTCAAATCCACAACTACTTGGTATTAACATAATTCTAGTTATGAGGTCGAAGGTAAATTTCACCTATCTAGTAGAATTATGTGAAAACAAAAAAATTATAAGCATTTTTTCATGATTGTGCTACAACTAATGACCAACTTTAAGCCAAGTCATTTGTGCTATTTCAAATAGCACGGTCACACTCACCTATACAATAAATCACCTTCTTTTTGCGATAAATTATGCTTTGCGTTAATCAGAGAGGAGACTCATTCGCGAATATTCTTCCGAGAGATGATTATGATCAATATTGACGTTAATCATCCTCTCAAGCGCGAATAAAACATACAGAAAAGGTATGTTAAATAAACCCACGTGAAAAAACAAGACATTTGTCAAGATATCAATTACGGGACAAATATTAAAGTTTTTGAAGAAGTAAGCTTTCTAATTAAAGTTGCAGTATGCATTCCTTCAATGTATGTGCATTTGCATGATTCTTTTGTACATTTTTATACCAAAACATGTTTATCGTGAACGTCATAGCAAGTTGTTTCTAACTTAGCGTTATGAATAAACGTTTTAAGTATTTATTTATATATTTTACATCTTACGATATATTACAGAGATTGGCAACTCACGCAGATCTCGTAAAAACACGCATGCTCATATTGTTCAGGCAGTGGAATTAGAAACGCCGCAAGAGTTAGGTTGCGGCTGCGCAATCACGCGGAACCTGATCTATGAGTGTTTGTTTTGACAGCTAAAAGCACATGTAGAAGCAAAATGATATTGATCCTCCGGACGATAGTCTGGTCAGTGTGTTACCTGTGAAAATTCGATCGTGTATTCGTTAGTTTGTGTCAACATGTCACATATCTTAGATATATGGCCCATATATAGAAACTGGTTAGAAATAAAATGGAATATCTTAATATGTTTTTGAATTAAAATAATGAACGAGAAAGGAGTGCCGGTGTCATGAAAGGAATTAACCAACGCACAGCACAGCCGCCATTTAAACTTGTACACTTTAAATCGTATTTTCAGAGCTCAACTATCAAACTTTGCAAGTATTGTAAAAACCTTATTTGAAAAAGCTGGCTAGAAATAATATGTTTGAATAAATATCTGAAGATTTTTTTGAAATTAAATAATGAATTAGAAAGGTGTTCGTGTTCTAATGTGTCATGAAAAATAACACTCACACATCAAAACCGCCATTTTAACTTGTTCATCCTTAAAAAACCTTATTTTCAGAGCTAAATGTTTGAACTTTAATTTCTGAAGACTTTTTTGAAATTGTCTAAGGAACAAAAATAGAGTTTGTGTTCTCCTGAAGTCAGAAGCATTCTCGATATGTAAACACAGCCACGAGGTGCAATCTTTCGATGCTTTGTGTTTTCTAAACTTAATAATTCAAGTTTACATTCAATGTAGCACTCCCAAACTGCAATAAAAATCTCAGCTAGCTACGGGTTTAATATTACGTTGATTTTCGATGTTTTCTCATGGCATAATTATGTTTTGAACAGGACAGGATTATCGAATGCAGCGAACCGTATATCCAATATGGCACAGGTGAGGCGTAACTCGCGATATGACATCCGGTTACCGTGACCAATGGTAAGGTAAAGAGCAAGTTGCCAATCTCTGTAATATATACGTCTCTGGTTGCAATGACGATTTCAGACACGGTAACTTGCAGTTTGGTACCTATAAATAAGAGTTTCGGTACGTTTTTTTTGACAAAATAGAAACACACAGAAAACATAAAGCAAAAACTTTTCCTCGTGAAAATATTAAGCCAAATGCTCTAATATTTTTGAAATATCGAAAACGACGTTTGGGATGACCCGAAACATCTAACATTTCAAGAACTGATTTCTATTCGGCTTAGGTTATAGCCCATGGTTGAATTTGACAGATAAGCACAAGGTGGCGCTGCCACAAATCTACAAACAAAACCTCTTACCCAGTACGTGAGTGCCTGGCCTGGACCGGGAAGGTAAGTACATTGATAGAATACGTTTGTGCGGGTACAATGCTGCAGGTAGCCATTGTACAAGGGACTTGACATGAAGAATGCTTTTATGATTTACATGTATGATATCTAACATCATTGAAATGTAAGTATTTAACAAGTGATTCTGTCAAGTTTGGAAGGCCGGAGTAGTTCCAATTCCTCACCCGTCGATCGTCTCTGGGGTCATCGAGGGCATAGCATTGACAAGGCGAAGACTAACAACTATTAATTTCCCGTCAGCTGATGTTCACCTTGAGGTTCTGACTCACTTGCTCATGATTGTTTTATCATTATTTATATGCGTTATATTGTCGAGTCACATGAATCTGTAGCATCCTGAATCCTGCCACAATGACTTGAGAATTTGTTACTTATGTATGTGTAGATAAATCAGAAATGCGTTGATTATTAGACGTTTTAAGTGTTTATTGACCAACATTCGGTAAAAACGTATATCCAAATGATAAACCACATCGGTGACAATTTTACCAAATATTTATGACTTAATATTACACTTTATCCATACTCACTGTATCAAATTTCAAATTCACATGTCCCATATTTTAGAGGCATTTTAAAAGTATCGAAAAGGTATGCTAAGTGATTGCTACATGTGTGCCACATGTGTGTTCAGTCCCCAATGCATACAGGTGATACTTTAATTTAATAATACTAAAATACAGATAAAACTTGTAAATTATATTGTATATATCGATCTTGGAAACACTATATAGTGATTACATGGTTTCATAAGTATAGGACTTTGAGATCTTGACAGTTTTTTTTATAAAAGGTTTTTGGTAAGTATATATATGTTACATACCAAAATTAATCTTCTATAAAAGTACTGCTAAGTTCTCAATCAAACCACATATGGATTTGGAAGAAAAGTAGGGATGAAATTAATCAAACATGACCAAAATGATACCACAGATTTATAAATTTAGGTTAAAATCTATAATCAAATTCTGTAGTATTAAAAAATGAATAAAGGAACATCGCTTTATACTAGGAGATTACTTTCTTATGTGAAAGAAGAACTAACACAGATAAAGAACACCATTCAAAAAAGCATATACTTTGCAATCAAGATCATGTCCTTAAGTGAGTAAAATAAACCTTGCAGTTTTTTCTAGGCATTACAATGAGTGAAACAAGGGATTTGACTGATAGTCTCTAGCTGGCACATCAAAACTGATAATTAATATTTCAAAAAACTTACTCCGTCTTAATATTTCTGAGATGGAATCTCAAGCATTCACAAAAACCAAAAAAAATAATACGACCATATTGTCCATACTCTTTTATTCAGCCGTGCGACCCAGTCCAGTGTCCTACAGAAATAGAAATTGAGCTGTTAAAAATTAGCATTCAAATACATACATCACAGTATATAAAAAATCAGAAATAATCCAATGAATTGGAATCTTAATCTTTAATTGCAAAATAATCAAGTCTTAAAGATAAAACAACATTTGTTCTGACAGCTTATACTTATTCAGGCAGGAGTGCAGTGTGCACTAACTTGATTTGGTTTGAGAAACAATTTGCTTAAGGAGACCTACAAATTAAAGATGAGTTGATAAGTAGTTGATACGTACTACCCCCAACATATCAGTCTCCGTGCCTAGAGCTGGTTTATTTGTAACTTTTTCCTGTATCTTCCAATTTTTTGAGAGAGGTTTAATTATTGTGATGAGATTATTTTAATAAGTATTTCTGATTACAGAATTCATATTGTAACCTCAGCTTGAAATGTCTGACTGAAATATCTCTTTAAGACTTATATTAAGCTTGTTTTTGAAAAATGTTTAATTTACGTCTTTTTCAGAATGCCACAATGACAAGCAAAAGCCGTTCCGAATATGCCCCTTTGCTGGGGAAGGATTTGGAAGATCCACCGTCCCCATCGGCTGAGGCCCCACCAATAGCCAGGCCACAGTTGGTGTGCACCTATATCATTGAAAATACGCTGTCAATGTACATGGTCTCAAATGTTCTCACCCTCCCTATAAATCAGTTCTATGTGTACAACGAGGTCGCCAAATCATATGGAATCCCTAACTACATCCAAAATGAGGATGCCAGTATTTGTGATCAAAAGAATGACTCAGAAGCCGCAGACGTCCTCAATAACATTCAAAAAGAAGCATCAGAACAGCTCATGTACATGTCTTTTCTCAGTAGCTTTACAGCTGTCATTCCAACTTTCTTCCTTGGTTACACATCAGACAGGTTCGGGAGAAAGGTCTCATTTCTGATTACCTTAATAGGGCTATTTTTACACCAGCTTGTGTACATCATTGTGTTTTACCTTGAAGCCCCTCTGCCATACCTTTACATTGGGTGTGCTCTGGAGGGTGTAACTGGTTACATGTCCTGTGCCTTGATGACAGCGTTTATCATGCTTGCGGATGTCACCTCACCTGGAAAGCAACGTGGGTTCAGGATAGTGTTAACGGAGGGAATTATGGCATCATCTGCATCATTAGCATTCATGGGAGGGGGGTTCTTGATCAAATACTCTGGTTTCCTCATCCCTATGCTGTGTTCTACTGCGCTTTGTATGGTCACCATCCTCGTATGGCTAGTGGTGGTACCGGAAACAAGGCCATTCCGGGAGAACCACAATCATCATGGGATGAGTCTCAACAGTATCAAGAGGTGCTTTGTATTTTACTACGAAAAAGCATCACCGAATAGAAGAGGTAAAATGTCAGTTGTTCTGGTCATTCTAGTCATGGCAGCCACATGTTTTGTGTCAAAAAGCAATGTGGTGACTCTATTCCTGTTAGGTCAGCCATTTTGTTGGTCAGAGGTCCACATCACTGTAGTTAGCTCACTTCAGATTCTCATCAACTGGATAGCAGGGATTTCGTTTCTCCGGTTGATACAGCGTGTGCTGCGAGATGTGAGCCTACTATCCTTCGGCTGTTTCATGGGGATGGTTGCCATGATTCCCTTAGCCCTTGCCCAGCAGAACTGGATGATCTATCTATGTAAGTACATTATTTTATTATCTAAAGGTAAAGGGTACCACTGTGAAGTTTTGTGGCCTATGAGTTGGACACTCGTTTTGATGTTGTGCTCGCAAATACAATTCCTGTTATGGCAACATTTGACCCCAGTAGTGTTCTGGATTTCTGTTTTTTTTAACAACCAAAATTCTGTCAAAATTTTTAAAGTGCATGGCAACATGTGAATTTTAAAAATGGTTATTTTGAAAAAGTCTGAGAGGAAAATTTAACCATAGTAACAGTGGTAAATGATATAGTTTAACTTGATACTTTTATACTTAATAAAAAAGGCTAATCTGCATGTCTTCATTGTGTCTGGATCACAATTGTGCATGCGGCCATTAAGTGTTTCATGTTTCTTAATATTATAAATCCCACAACATAAACAGTGTAATTTATATCTACACTGTTTACTGGAAAGGTCACTATATTCATACACATGTATGCAGTTGTCTGTATTATCTCATTTGCTCTTTAATTCATAATGAATGAATAATGACATGAATAAAGATTAGAAAGGTCACTATATTTATACACATGTATACAGCTGTCTGTATTATTATATAAAATTATGGAAGAGCAAGTATCAACAGAGATACATATCTAAGTAATACCTATCTAATAATCATGTGTGTAAAGATATACTTACATTTATCAAATATTATCAATATGACAACATAAACAGTGTAACTTATATCTACACTGTATGGAAAGGTCACTATATTCATACACATGTATGCAGCTGTCTGTATTATCTCATTCGCTCATTATTTCATAATGAATGAATAATAACATGAATTAAGATTAGTAACTTATAATATAATGTGTGATACTGATATCATTATGTATAATAATTGAAGAGGGAGTGTCAACAGAGATACATAGCTAGCTAATACCTATCCAATAATCATGTGGGTAAAGATTATATATATTTATAAAATATTATAAATAAATAGTGTTACTTATCTACGCACATACACATGTTTATATATATATAAACAGCTGTCTGTATCATTATCTCATTCACTCTTTAATTCATAATGAATTAACTCGAATAATGACATGAATTAGCTTAGTAACTAATATCATGTGTGAATACTGATATTATTTATAAAAATAGAAAAGGAAGAGTCAACAGTGATAGATACCTAAGTAATATATCTCTAATAATAATTATGTGTGTAAAGATATACTTACATTTATCAAATATTATAAATATGACTACATAAACAGTTTAACTTATATCTACACTGTTTACTAGAAAGTTTACTATATACATACACATGTATACAGCTGTCTGTATTATCATATATATATATGATAATGGAAGAGGGAGTGTCAATAGAGATACATATCTAAGTAATTCATATATCTAAGTAATACATATCTAATAATCATGTTTTTTGATACATATCTAAGTAATTCATATATCTAAGTAAAACGTATCTAATAATCATGTTTGTAAAGATATACTTATATTTATCAAATATTATAAATATGAAATAATAAATAGTGTTACTTATCTACGCACATGCACATGTTTATATACAACTGTCCATATTCTTATCTATTTCACTTTTTAATTCATAATGAATGAATTTGAATAATAACATGAATTAGCTTAATAATGCACTACCAGATACATCTTAATGGCCCATATAGAGGACTATAGTTAACCTTCAAAACTTTATGAAGTAAAATTACAAGATCTTGCATATCGATAGTTATTATTCCGTCATGGATCCCATGGCCATACCGTGAAATTTGTATAAATTTATGTCTATGTTAATTGAATGTTTAGTACTTTTTTGTTTGTGAGTATTGCCATATATATACATTTGTCTTTGATACAAGAATTAAATGTTTAAATAATAAGATGTTACTTCCCTTTCCTCGATGCTGTGTATACGCATCATTAGTATTAATTTAACAAGGCTAAAGATTCTAAATCAACATCCGTGATGCATGGATGTAGCTTCGTGAACAGGAACAACTACTTCCATATGGGTCTCACATGGTACATTCTATTATATCTTGCATACTACCTTGTAATTGAAATGAACCTACTTATCATATCTATGGATGTTCATCCCAACCCGGGTCCACTCTCTAATATAAATAATGATAAGTACCAATCTGCAAATATTACATTGTGCAATTTAAATATCTGCTCCCTTAGAAATAAACTTGATATGATAGAAAGTGAATGTTCCCATTTTGATATAATATGCCTAACTAAAACTCACCTAAATGATAGTGTATCTGATAGTGACCTAATATTAGAGAGCCACAAACTTTTCAGGAATGACAGGGCAAATCAAAGAGGAGGTGGTGTTCTTATCTATATCAATAATTATATGTATGCCAAAGGACAAAAGAAGAGCTTTTCATATGACTATTTATAACTACAGTGATGCTGATTTTATTAATGCAAACACATTTATGTCTCAAATTGATCTTAATGAACTTGTTAACCAAGATATTAAATCTATAAACCAAACTATAAATCAGAAACTCACCCAATGCATTGAAAAATATGTACCAACTAAAACAATTTTGACAAGACCAGATGATAAAAAATGGATGAACAATGAGATTCGATTGAAAATGAGACATCAAAACAGACAACATCATAAAGCCAAACAAACTAATACTAACCAGGCATGGACTAAGTTTAGATAAATCAGTAATAGTGTGATCTCCCTTATTAGGAAAGCCAAAGAACTATGTCTAGACAAACTGCATAATTCCATAACTGACCAATCTTTATCACCTGGTAAGTGGTGGAAAATAGCCAAAACTATAATTAGTGGCAAAAACAAACAAAATGACAACTCACCAATTATTTTTAATAACCATATTAACATTCATCCACTCGACAAAGCAGAATGTTTTAATGAATATTTCTCCTCAATATCTACCACTGACAAAACTGATGCTGATCTACCTGAAATCAATCCTAACTTTCCTCACTCTCTTCATTCTATTTAGATATCAGAACAAGATGTAATTGACCAACTAAATCAAATTAGTACCAACAAGCCAAAAGGACCAGATAATATTTCTCCAAAATTGATTAAAAGACTAACTCAATCACTAGCTTAACCTCTACATATTCTTTTTAACCAGTCAATATCTACCGGGAATTTACCTGAATCATGGAAAGAAGCAAATGCTACTCTTATCTATAAGGGTAAAGGTGAAAAAACTGACACAACAAACTATAGACCTATATCTGTGACACCTATACTTGGCATAATACTAAAAAAATAATATTTAAATACCTATATAATTATCTGTCAAATTATAATACATTGTTCAAAAACCAGTCTGGCTTCATTCCAAATGACTCTACAGTTAATCAACTACTATCATTATATCATACATTTGTATCTCAACTAGATAAGGGTAATGAAGCTAGATTGGTGTTTTGTGATATCAGTGAAGCATTCGACAAGGTTTGGCAGACTGGGCTTATCGCTAAGCTTAAGACATATGGTATTAATGGAAATGTATCGAAATGGTTTAAAAATTATATAGGCAACAGAAAACAAGGGGTATCAATAGATGGTTATTACTCCGTATGGAAAACTCTTAAAGCCGGTGTACCACAAGGGTCTGTTCTTCGTCCATGTTTATTTTTAATTTACATAAATGACCTTGAAGAAGTTCAAAATAAAATAAAAATTTTCGCTGATGACACATCATTATATGCTTTGATTAACAATGACTCTATTCAGGAAGCTACAGAACTTAACCAAGACCTTACAAATATTTCAAACTGGGCAGAGAAATGGGGAATACTATTTAATCCTAACAAAACTGAATCATTAATAGTCAGTTAAAAGCACAATGCAACTATTTCTCATCCAAACCTTATTTTCAATAACAATTTCATAATTAATGTAAAACAACATAAACATTTAGGTCTTTTATTTAATGACATAGGTGGCTGGAGAGACCATATTAACTACATTTATGAAAAAGCATGTCAACGTATAAATATATTGAGATTACTTAAGCATACAAATGATAGAAAATCACTTGAGACTATTTATTTAATATTTATAAGGCCTATACTAGAATATGCGAGTGTTATATGGGACAACTGTAGTTCAACAGAGGAAAATCTGCTAGAATCCCTACAATTAGAAGCATCAAGAATAATTACAGGTATAAGACGGGGCACAAGTCACATTACTATCTACAAGGAAATTGGGTGGGATACTTTAAAGAAATGAAGAAATTATCAGAAACTAATTATTTTATATAAAATACTACACCATGATGCACCCCAATATTTAATAGATATTCTTCAACCACTGATCAGAACTCCAGAGGAAAATATATATAATATAAGACAACCAAGGCTAATTAATGAACCAAGGGCTAGAACAAACCTTTATCTCTTACATCATCAAATGTACATGTGAGGAAGAAACCAATGGCGCAATGCCCTTCCTAGACACTCTACTTGTAAAGAAAGAAGACGGAACCGTGAAGGTATTGGTCTACAGAAAAAAGAATCATAAGGACCAATACCTGAACTCGAAATCTTACCATCATTTACACCAGAGGTTAGGCGTCTTACGCACATTGCTCAACAGATGTGATACAATAGTCACAGAACAACAGGACAAAACACAAGAGCATAATCACATCGCTAGAGCAATGAGAACAGGTGCATATCGGGAATGGGCCCTAAAACGGGTAAAAAACAGTGTCAAAGTAAGGAGAAGAACAAGAAAAGGACTATCAAGGATAAGAACAAAACCAAATGTCAAGTGGTTATCCCGTATATAAAGGGTATATCCGAAACCATCCTGAGGACATATCACGGTCATGGCATAGCAACAGCCACGAAGTCCCACAAGACGCTTCGCAATATCCTAGTACACCCTAAGGATAAAACATCTAAAGAAAACGTCGCAGAATGCGTATACAAAATCGGATGCAAAAACTGCGACGCGTCGTATATTGGAGAGACTGGAAGGCGATTTGGGGTCCGACTTGGTGAACACCGGAAAGATACAGAAACCCAAGAAGGTAGGAAAATTCACCAGATCTGAAAAGTCCCAGATAAATAAATCGGCAATCACTGACCATGCCACACAGAAAAACCATGTGATTGACTGGGATAACTCCAAAGTTTTGGACAGAGAGAGCAATCTGCCCAAGCGGCAGATAAAGGAAGCCATCTGGATACGCCGCAGTGGGCCAGCTCTAAATCGAGACGAGGGGGCTCAAAGACTCGCACACCTATGACCAAGTGTTAACAAAGCGTAGCTGAATTGAGTCATTTCGGTACATATATAACAACTATTGTACATACGTTTCCAGCGTAGCCGAAATCGACATCGATTTTATGGACAACTCGTACACATTTTACACCTTTGTGTGCATACGCTTCATTGGTCATTTGTCTGATGAAGGTGACAGTGTACATATCGTACTAGTCATCAAAACGTCACATACAAAATTTCATTGGTTGTGTAAAAAGAACTTCTCATAATCCATACTTACCAACCTGAAGAAAATGTTTCGATTTTTTTTTTATCTCAGAAGTTATTCCCCTGATATTACTTATCAATTGAACAATAATAATACCACTATTTTAAAATTCTGTATCCCTAAACCAGCTAAAAATTAAATTGAAATCAACTCCAGAACCTTTTATTACAGCTGAAGATACTTGTGCTCATACTGTTAAATATGGAGGTAACAGAAAATTAAACATAATACTGTGTCAATTAAGAAATAATGTCAGTCAGTTAAATGCAAGAGATAGTTCAGCTTGCCAATGTGGTCATTTAAATGAAGACAAGATACATCATGTTTTAAGATGTCCTTTGTATAATAATGACAGGATTGACCTTACCAGATCAATAAATAATATAGATCCACTTCAAAGAGAAAATGTAAATGTTCTTTATATGGTAGTACTAACCATAATGACCAGGGTAATATGTATATACTAGAATGTACCATGAGATTCATTTCTAATACTAAACGCTTCTAATGTATTAACTTAATTAGTTCAAATTATTATTATTGAGGTTGGTACAAACACTTAAAATATGTATAAAATATGGATGTACGTTAGTACTATTTATGGGAATTGGCTGACCTTTGTGTAAACAAATGGACTTTGTGGTCAAGCCACTCCCTCTACAATTCAATTTTTTTACCACGCTCATACAAGGCACTGATCTATCACCATGCCATCTTATATTTACCTTCGTATAATAGAATAATGTAGAATTGAATGGATATATAATATATGGGCAATTCTTTTGAGTGAGTGCGGGAGTGTGTGTTTATAAGTGAGTGCCAGTTTGAGTAGGAGTATACGTGTGAGTATTTTTTTTTTTTCATGTAACCTTATACTAAGTTTATACTTATTTTGTATAAGATGCAATATCCAATAAATAAATTGTGAAATGAAACCCACTTTTGAGGTCACATTTAGTCAAATATGCTTAAACATTTAAATTGCCTAATTTCAATAGGATAGGGTGGTAATGTTTTACAAGTTGCATCCTGAGATGAAGGGCTATACAATTTGTTCAACATAATGACCTTGTTGTACTTTCAAGGTCACGGTGGTGAAATGTTTTAAATCTTTTAACAGGTTCTTTTGAATGACTTTTAATCATAAATACTGATATTTTGCATTTAGCTTTATTCAAGATCACGTTTAAGGTTATAAGTGTGAGATGTATACCAGGTGAGCGATGCAGGCCTATTGGGCCTCTTGTTATTAATTTTTATTGATTTATCACAGGGAATCATCTTAGGGCCCTTTGTGGCATTTGTTTAAAGTTCAACAGAGGTCACAAAGTGGCATCTTGTAATCTGGGATTTTTGGGACTCAGATATTTGAGTTCTTCATGACTCATGCTTCCGTTTGGAAATAACAACTTTTTGAAAACCTACTACATCTCTTAGTCTCAGTAATGGAACGACGAAATTTACCTTATCCATTTCTGGGTCATCACAATGCAACAGGTTGATATCTACATCAGTAATTATATCATATATAAATGAAAATGCTTGGTCATATTACAAATATAATATGACCAAGCGTGACATCAAACAGTTTATGTTTTAGTATAATAGATCTTAATCTATGTTTTGCATTGAAACAATCAATATGTAAACTGTATTTGCATACTTTGTATATATCTTTTTTCTTTATTTGATTTCAGCACACATTTGTTGAGGTTGTCTCCCCTTCCATAGACATGTTTTTTGAGCGAGTGAATATAAAAACATATTGTATCAACTTAGGGCAATGGTTCCTATATTTTTTGTTTGGTTTTCAGATATGGTGATAGCCTCATTTTCCGTTCTTGTTCTTCCAATTTCAAGGTCCATCTTGTCTAAGATGGTTTCACCTGAAGAACAAGGTAAAGAAAATATATGTATTCAAATTGAACTTCTGAATACCATGGCAATTAATATATATATATACAATGTAGCCCGTTCGTAAATGTTGCTAAACTAGCTAGACTATTTGTTTACTTGTCTGTCTGTCTGTCTGTCACAGTAACAGGGTTCAACGCATTAAGGGCTCGGCCAAGTTTGACAACCACATTAATCAGACTTCATTTGAGTTATGGCCCCTTGATTAAAGAAAAACGTCATTATCTTCAGTTTCCGCTTAATAACTCTAGCCAATATTAGCCAAATTCCTTCAAACTTGATAACAATTTTTGTGTTCCTCTGTCTTTCCACTGATCTCGGGCACTCTTTGGTTTTCGTGTGATAATAGCTGTAGATATTGTTCAGATGTTTCAACCAAATTCCGTATGCACATCCGACTCGTGCCAAGTTTGCCAACCGATATTTATCAATGAGGTATAGGGCTTTTTTTCTTCAAGTTTCAAGCTATACATTATGTCTCAACAGCACGATACTTACATGTTTAAACCTAACCTCATTAATGTTAACCAACAATATGTCCTGCAAGCGGGGGATATAAACTCCACGAATTTGCTTGTTGAATTTTATGGGATAACCAAGTCCTCCTCTTCAAATTGAGCTATTCTGGTTGCCAGCAAAAAATCCAGTCCAGTTGGGCTACAATAATGAAAAAACTCAGCAGTTAGAAAGACCCAACTAAATCTGTTACAACCTAGAATGAAACAGTCATTTATAGTAATTATACTAATTATCATGCTTGAAATCTTTGCTGTTGAGTTGAATATGTTTTCTGTGTACCACGAACATTTCTGAAAAGAACACGGCCACAAAAATTAATCTGCATACAGTACATTTATCAAGGTCACTTTCTGGGTCTGTATTGATCAATGAAATCTGATGGTATTTTGTGTTCAGGGTCCTTGTTTGCGGGGATAGCAGCCATGGAACATCTTGTGACAGGGTGCGGTGGACTGTTGTTTGGAGAGATATACAAAGATACTGTGACATTCTTCCCCGGATTGGTTTTCTTTGTCATAGCAGGATTAGTATTGCTTTCATTGATTCTGTCGGGGTAAGTACTTATAATATCATACTATAGTGAAACCATATATCATATCTTGAAAAAGGGACCAGTCGGGTCTTTAAACGTTGGACACGTTTCATACATACATGTTTGTGTATAAAGTAAAACTCCAATATTACACATTTCCAAATAAATGAATCTTATTGAAGATACAGTGAAACCTCTCCAATCTGACACCCTGTGGGAAACAGTATATTACCTTGGTAAGATAAGACAGAATGCACAGGTCTTATTTCATGGTTTTCATAAGAAAGGGAATACAGCAAAATGTTATATTAGACAGAGTGTGAAACTAGGTTTGGGTTGAATGACTTAATTATAAGGTAATTATTAACATAGATTTGCAATTGGAATGTTCGAAATAAACACATTTTGCTGTACAAAATATGACAGGCCTTAATTGATTTTCAAAAAAACTCCTTCATAAATATGCATACTGTAGTGAAATGGAAGATGAGCTGGATCAACAATAGAGAATTTCCTCAATGCTCACTAACTAATGATATCTGAATATAATCATTTGAGCAGAAGAAAACAACTGTCTTCAATTGGATTTTGTGGATTTCATAATTGATCAAATATAATTAGTTGTGTGACCAACCAGTTTGCAAAATACATATTTGATCATTAGAACAGCACTGCTTACAGCAGCTCTGAAAAGGTCTCGTGTTAAAATGTGTCACATTTTCTCCAGTATTAATGTTTTTAATATTTTCAGTCAAATTTACACACATCCTTTTCATTTTATTCTCCCCATAAATGTTCTTTTATCTACAAGAAAACTTTCTTCATTGTATGTGAACAAAGACAAGAGGCAATTTTGTTTCACATTTTATTATCTAGCCTTGTAAAAAAACATTTGTGTGTCATTGTTCCATTGCTTTCTGTTTCAGCTGAAGTAGCAGGAATTGCAGAATTTTTATAAAGAGTTGTCTATCTTTATCTTCATAAAAACTTGTATTTACCATTTATTTCTTTGTTGTAGATTACTGCATGTATGGATTAAACGTGGGCATGGTAAGGAATTGGAAATCAGCGTTGTAAAAGAAAGCTAAATTATAGAACTTTAACAATTTTGTTAAGTAAACAGAGATCAGAATCCACATTTCTATATATACTTATTCATTTATTCACTCAATGTATACAGAAATAGAGGGAAGTGATCATTTAATGTGTGACACGGAACTTTAATGTGATGGTAGAGTTTTACTGATCTGTATCTCAGAGTTTTACACAGTTTATATGGAATACTTGTTATTATATATAGATATATAGTTTGTATAGCGGTTCCTCAATAAGAGATGGTGGGTTATCATGTTTCCCTAACTTGATTTAGTTAATTATCAAATTGTTTAAAGGTACAATGTACAAGTTTTACAGAGTGTCTTTAACAATTTTAAAATTAACTAATGAAAGATGGATAAACATGATAACCCACCACCATAAGCTTGGGGACCGTTTTCTCGAGTCTCCCATAACATTCATCATATCATATATAGAAAACAATATGTTTCCCTTGGAAATGCATCATTTTTGTTGACGATTGTGGAAACAAATGCTGTGAATCATGACATCACGATAGAAGATGATGGTGCCAAAGCATTGCTTCGTAACATCATGATTATGACAAAGCCTGAGTTTCCTCTGGTCCCGACACCACAGACTTAGACATTTTGACAGATAGATGTCTGGTGTTACTAGCCCGAGTTTCCTCTGGTCCCGACAACACAGACTTAGACATTTTGACAGATAGATGTCTGGTGTTACTAGCCCGAGTTTACTCTGGTCCCGACACCACAGACTTAGACATTTTGACAGATAGATGTCTGGTGTGACATCTATCTGTCTCAAAATGTCTAGATCTGGTGTCGGGGCCAGAGGAAACTCGGCCTAGATTATGAGATTGACCAATGAAATAACACCCTTGGTGTTTCCCACTACTGGGAAGCTAAAATGTTTACGTTGCAACTCCTATCAGGTTTATCCAATGAGTCAGGAGTGAGGGAACCTATAGAGGTTGTGGGAGAAATATAAAAAAAAAATAACAATTAAGTATCATATAAATGTAACTTTCCTTAATTTATTGTTGTCCACCTCAAACAAGGTGAGATTGTCAGCACAACAGTCTAATCAACATGGTCTGTGGTATAGATTGTTGTTTACGGAATACCGTTTATAATGTGTATACATAGTGATCTGAAATAATGTCCCTCCAAAATTTATCTTAAACCATTTTTGATTTAGTGGTTTACGCAAAGGATATATTTTTCCACAAAATCCATAGATTTCATCCATATTTTTCATGATTATTCTACGTTTGATAATATTAATGTTCACTTCTGAAGAGATTAGGTTGTCTGGAAAGGTTGAATTTATGAAGTCCGATTTTACAGCAATATGTATGTTTCTAAAAAATATTCATAAATAAAATGTATACCTCACACCAATAAATGTAAGACAGAGAGGCGAAAGTGACATTGTATAGTTTGATGGAAAATTGTGAGTCTTTCGTTCTTGATGTCACTCTGTAACAATTTCTTCCGACATAATAAAAGTCTTAGATATATGATCTAAGAAAAATCATTGTTGTAGGGGCCATCTTTGGTTGTCAACTTTCAAGATTATTAATCAACTGGAATTCTATTTTGTCGCAATAGTAAATTAAAAACAAAACCAAATTTGGCAGAAAAACATTCAAAGTCTTGTTTATTTAATCAGATATATGTTCACATGTGATACAATCACATACATACTTATAGAAAATGTTTTCTTATACAGGACCTAAAGGTGCTCTTCTTTAGACTCAAATATAGGATAAACTGGAATTCTATTTTATCGTTATATTGAATTAAAACAAAAACAAAAACAAAAAAAGCAAAGTTTTGTCCTATTAATCAGAAATGTGTTTAAGGGTGATAATATAAATGACATACTAAAAAGACCAGATAGTTTTCTAGTTCACCTGGGCCGAAGGGCCAAGTGACCTTATGCCATGGCGCGGCGTCCGGCGTCCGTCAACTTTTCCCTTTAAAACGCTACTAGTCCTTAACGGCTCAAAGGATTTGGACCAAATTTGGTCTGGAGCATCATTGGCCAAAGGGTTCTCAGTTTTGTATAAACGGAGGTTATGGTCCCCTGGGGGCAGAGGGGCGGGGCCAAATAGGAGGAAAATAGGTAAATCTTTAAAAATCTTTTTCTCAACCAATAGAAGGATTTTGACCAAATTTGTTCTAGAGCATCTTTGGACAAAGCAAATTCTTTAAAATTCTTCTTCTGTAGGAATGAAATGATTTGTTCCATATTTGGTCTGAAGCATCATTGGGTGAATGGGAATCAATTTTGTATAAACCATGGTCTGGCCCCTGAGGGGCGAGGCCCAATAAGGGAAACAGACAATTCTTTAAAATCCTTCTTCTGTACGAATGAAAGGATTTGTTCCATATTTGGTCTGAAGCATCCTTTTGTGAAGGGGAACCAAGTTTGTATAAACGGAGGGTGTTGCCCCTCTGGGATATTTTTCTCCTTCTATACAAGTGAAGGGATTCAAACCAAATGCAGTCTGAAGCATGTTTAGGGACAAAAGAATCAATTTTATATAAACTGGATGTGTGGGTCCCCTTCTTTTGGGCAGATGGGTGGGACCCATTGGTGGAAATAGAGGAAAACATTAAAGAACCCTTTTCCTTTTGTACCGATAAAAGGATTTTGACTAAATTTGGTCTGGAGCATCATTGCCCAAAGGGTTCTGAGTTTTGTATAAACAGAGGGTATGGGCCCCCCTGGTGGCAGAGGGTCGGGGCCAAATAGGATTTGTTTTTTCTGAAGATGTAATACTAAACTTGTTCAAGCACTGCCAAGCGTAGAAAGCTAGAATTTATCGGACATTATTTCCATTGTCAAACAGATCGAATAAGGCATAGAATAGTTTTCTGAGTTTGCGGTATTATTCCAGGTTATATTTCATAACATAGAGAATATATATTGTATGATGGCCGTGCGGATCGAGTGTTAACAAATTCTCTGAAACAATGGTTAAAATGTTGATGTCTGTGTCATGCATTTCATGTGCGTGTAGTTTAGGCGACCATTTTGGCAATTAAATATTGATTTATTTTGTCATAAATATGAATTATGATTTGACTGTTTGTCTTTTATTGTGAATTTGTATGCATGCATATGTACAACGGCAACACCTGTTGAAAAGGATATATTACATGCCAGGCTTTTATGCTAACATTGGTTATTATTCTCCTGATAACCTGATGCTAAAGTGGATGCTTTATTGTCTTTGAAATATTTGAAATTTACATTTTTTAATAGGTTTAATAAATCACTCCTGGTGATCATGTGTACATGATACCACAGGTGAAAATACAGGTTTATCTATCATGAAATGGACTCTACCTTTGAAATAACAATTAACTTATATACCTAATTCCAACAGTCCAGTGAGCCTTCATCAACACTGACATGACTGGAGACCCTACTAATATATAAACAAAAGAGTAGTGGACCCCTTGTTTGGGCAAACGGTGTGTTACCTGAACGCATACATATTGAGAACAATAGGTAGAAACATCAAAAGTAGGGTAATTATAGTTTGTATCATATATGTACTATGTTTACCTGATATATTTTACCTGTAGATCTACCTGTGGTTATTACAGGTAAAATGTTTGTATCACATATATGTACTATATTTTACCTGTATATCTACCTTTGACAGCCCTAACGGTTGATCTTCATCACAAATGTGAAAGAATACTAAGACATTAATATCAAGTGCAATATTTTTATTTGATAAATCTATACTTTATATCAATATATTTACATAAATTACAAATAGAACAGTGAAAGACATAATATATTTTAAAAGATATTAAATAATGAAACTTAGTCAGTACATTACAAAATTGTTAGTTGCATACAGGAGCTCAAATATTAATTAGAAGTTTGTTTTTGTGAACAAAAACATATGTCTCCCCTTATTAGCCAATAGAAACACTCTGGTATGAAAAATTAACAAAGAGCCATACCGCTTTATATAGGGGGCGCGAGACACGAATTTAGAATGCGACGCTCCTACTTCCCAAGATACATTAAAACTTTAGCAAGTTTGGTCAAAGTTATGCTGTGGACAAACTTCGGTATTAAAATAAACAAAGAGCAATAACTCTGTATATAGTGACGCACGATACCTGCTTTAAGTGTGAGATTAATTACTTTCTCAATTATATCTTAGAGTGAACTATGCAAACAGTTAAGCATTTTGTCTCCTATTACTCTAATATTGCAACCAGAAACAGTTTCATTTCTATGGAAATAATGTTCTTTCCAAACTTTTATTAACTTCTGAATTATTTATTGGTAAATAATAAACCTATGCATGATCATTTACCTTTCTCCACGTGATAACCTTATTCTGTATAAGTGACCGTTTTATCCTAAGTTGTTACCACCTTTTCTATTTCTTATAAACTTATAATCTAACTGAGCATTAGCCATGATTGGAAATTAACAGTGTCAGTACAAATTTTAGAATGATAGAATTGACGATATTTTTGAAGTTTATATAGATAGATAGCTTGGATACTCACCTCAAAGTGTCATGCCATCTGTAGCTTAATTTGGCTCCATTGATACAGTTCACTATTTTTTTTAACTGATCTCAGATAAGTGAACAGTTTTTGAATTAATACATTTCATTTGCAATATAACTTTTGAACCAGTAACTTTAACAAATTATTTTGATAGAAAATGAAAAAAAAAAAATGAAATTTAAATCGCAATAATTTATTATTATCGAAATGGAAAAAAAAAGAGCATTAAACGTAAATAATAAATGTACGTCTTCAAATTCGTTTTAATTTCATATAAAAAAAAAATCATAACATATCAATCTGGAATTTCTTTCACATATACAGGTGAAAAACACAGGTAAATCAAAATAACTTTAACGAAATAGGCTATAATCCCTATGATAACATATTTCCTGATATGTGTTTTTAAAATGTATGCGTTATGGTTGACATTAGAAGAAAATCCAAAGAACCTAAGTCCAGATTATTTTTGGACACAGAAAAAAAGGGTATTGCCCGGGCAACTAGGGCAACACCCCTGGGTCGGCCACTGGTTGAAGTACGTTTTGTATATGCTGGTAATTGTAAACAGTTTTGAGAAATCTTTATTATAATTTACGTAAAAGGTATTCAAAATTTAATTCATAAATAGGCTGTACATTTCAAAATATGTTACTCAGCTAATTAAATGCTCAAGCGAAGAATGACTCATATTCTGAGGAACTGTCAAGAAGACACAAACTTTATTTTCAAATTTCAAAAGTCCTAGAAATGTTTCTTTCTATGCATCTAACTTTGTACATTTACTTAAATGTCATGTAGTCCTAAGTCTGATGCTAGGCCTGCCTAATGCCTC